>NC_056749.1:398937426-399004926 GCF_019279795.1 Protopterus annectens
AATGTTCATTTTGTTGTGGAGCTTTTCTCCCAGGGTCTCTGCTGAAAACGAGTTTTTTTCAACCCAGTCAGACACTACCCATTTAACAAATGTAAATAAATAAATTTTATCTACTTCTGGTTTGATTTCTGTTCCTGTTTGACATTGATATGCTTCTGTTAGACTAAGTAGGGAAGTCATTTTAGATTTATTCTCCTCATGTTTCAAAGCTTTCACCATCTTTGGGTCCTGTGAGGCCAGTAGATATGTGTACAGTCCCACAATTGCAGATCTATACATGTAATCAGTTTCAAGGAGGCCTATACCTCCTTTGGAACAGGGAATATATAATCTTGGTACACACTGATTTTTATAAATCATTTGGTGAGCATGAGGCATCGTTCTTGTTTTCCTGTCTAATCTAACAAACATGTTTTGGGGCCAGTGCTTGCAGTTGTACTTTCAGTTCCTCATCTGATGAGCTACACAGTTTTAAATCATTGACAAAGAGAAGATGAGAAGCCTTTACACTTTGTTGTTTTCTAGGAGCCAAATTATAGCCATGGCCTAATATGGTCTCGCCCTGTTTTTTAATTTATCCAAATCTTTTGGATTTCTAATACCGTGATGGGAATGGACCCCATTCCTAAGTCAAAGTACAATTAAAGTTCATGAAATTAGTATTGTTTCAGTCTTTGACGTCAGCCAGAAGTGCTCTTCTCAGCACCTCTAATGTGCCCAGTAATAACTCTTTCTGCAATTCATTTGGAGTTACATGTATTGGTAACATATCTAAATACGATTGTAGATGCTTTTTTATAAGACCCGTTGCTCCTACTACTATTGGAACTGTCTGGGTATCTTTCTTCCAGATTGTTCTCATTTCTGCCTGCAAATCCTGATATTTTATGACTTTGTGTCTCTCTGTAGCAAGACACTGTAGTAACTGGTTGTGGCAATTTCAATGATCGGTGCTACTTTTGTCTTCTTTTCATGGATCACTATATCCGGTTGTATAGCATCTATCTTTTGAACTGGTTGATAATGGGTGATCCCATGTGATGTAGACTTCATCACTTTCTATGATGCTATATGGCTCATGTTTCCAATGTTTTTCAGTCACTTCAATACCATAATGTTTACACAATCCCCAGTGCAACAGTCTTGCCACATTATTATAAGTTTCAGTATACAGTCCTTCTGCCATCAGTATGTCACAACCAGACATGAGATGAACAACTGTTTCCAATTCTGTTTTACAAAACCTACATTTGTCTTTTTCTCCCACATGTTCAATGGACTTTGTAAACCAACGTGCATGCAACCTGCTATCTTGGGCCTCCAATATTAACCTTTCATCTCTTGGTTTGAATTCACCTCTCATTAACCATTCCTGCCTTCTATCCTGACCAACAAGAGGTTCTTCCAGATGTTTTCTACACTTGCTACTATATTTATGCATTTTCCACATTTCTTACCTTCTCATCTGGTCCTTCACCTTATATTATTTCTTTTGTTTTTTGGCACATTCAGTTGCTGCCTGATTTTTATCTACTTCTGGTTTGATTTCCATTCCAGATTGATGCCGATATGCTTCTGATAGATTAAGCAGAGAAGTCATCTTTTATATCACATTCTTGTCCCAAACTGATGTTTTCTTGGTGCTGCAGTTTTCCTGCTTTAAAGGTTGCTTTTGCACATTTATCAAGACCAAATGACACTCTTATATCATCTGAATAATTTTTGAGAACTTGCAGTTGTGCTTTCAGTTCCTCATCTGATGAACTATACAGTTTTCAATCATCAACAAAGAAAAGATGAGAAGTCTTTACACTTTGTTTTCTAGGAACCAAATTATAGCCATGGTCTAAGCTGTTAAGTAGACAGCTTAATGGGTTAAGGGCAAGACAGAACAGCAGTGGTGACAAAGAGTCACCCTGGAATACCCCCCTTTGAATTTTTATCCCTGGGATAATTATTGTCCTTTATCATGTCTTAATTGCAAAGTGGTCTGCCAGTGTTTCATGGTCACTGTAATGTAGTTGATCAGTATAGGGTGTATCTTATATATTTTTAAGCACACTTTTATCCATGAATGTGGGAGACTATCAATTTTTTTTTTTTTGTAGTCAATCTATGCCATACTTAGATTCTTCCCCTTTTTACAGTTCTCCACTATGACTTTATTTAAGAACAAATGATCCTTTGTTCCATATGACTTTCTTTTATTGCCCTTTTGTTCTATTGCCATAAATGAGTTTTTTCCAAATGACTATAAACTCTGTCAGCATCAGTTCCAGTGTATAATTTATACTTCGTCAGAAGGCAAGTTATTGGTATATAATTTTTAGGGTAGCTTGCAGGTTCACTCTTAAGTAGGAGCATTGTTTTTCCTGTTGTTAGCCAGGTTGATGTCTGTTTGGGGTGTGCTTCTATTTAGTTCTTACTCATGGCTAAGTCTTTATGCAAAGATGTTAATCCTTTTAACCAGAAGTTATGAACTGCATCTGTGCCTGGAGTTTTCTAGTTAGAAGCTTTTCTTAACTTTGTTTCAATCTCTCTAGTTGTTACTTCATCCCATTTCATATCCTGTACATTTAAACTTCTTATTCTTTCTTTTACTTCTTCCATCCATTTATCATCTTTGTTATGTTCCACAGGATCTTCATAAATACTTCTCCAAAATATTTCTACTTCTTTTCTGGCGGTCTTTCAATTCCTTTTACCTTGTTTCCCATTTCTCTATAAAACTTTTTGGGTCATCGGTAAATTGCTTATTTTGTACTTTTCCTTTATATTTATCTGCGTATCTTCTAAGTTTTTCCACCTGTGCTGAGATTTTTAGTTTGTTACTTGCAATAGTGCATGATAGAACCTGATCTATTCTAATACTGCACATTGCCTTTATCACGTCTATCTTTCTAAGTATTTTTGTTGAACTGTTCCCTCTTCTATACTCTTCTAATAGTGACACTTTTTGTCTTAATTGCTTTATTGTTTTCTCTATTTGGTACTTCCAAGATGGTATTCCATTTCTCCCCTTCCTTTCCCTCACTACCCTCTGTGCTTGTGGGAACTTTATCAGTTATTAATTTAGCTGCACAATAATATATCCTGTTCTAATTACTGTGTTCATTTGTTTTATCAAACTTCTGACTTTCTGGGTTTTATTGACCTTTTGCAGTGTATTTCTTTTATTGATCTTAATGTCTATCCATTTCTATTAAATCAAGCAACTCATCTCTTAACTCAGTTTCTTTTAAAATGAGGTACATTTTTTTGTTTTCCATTTCCTGCAGGCATTCTATAGAAAGTTCTATACCATCTTCCTGTGGCACATTCTCTTCATTTTCATCCTGTGTTATCCGTTGCTCTGTCATATGGGAACTGACTGGCCTATCACTCTTCAACATTAACTCTATCAGAGTTTCCACAGTTTCCTGTTCCTTCCCTTGCTGTCCAGCTTCAAGTGATGGTTTATACTGGTTTCCTGTGGAAGGCTCCAAAATATCTTCATGTGGCACCTGACCATCTGCTTCCCATTCCACTAATTTCCCCTTAATTTGGATGCCCATTGCTCTGTTCTGTTGTTGTGCTTTCTGAATTAGATTTTCTACACTGAATCCTTTGCTTTGCAGGTACTCCATAACCTCAGTTTCTGTTTCTTTAACTTCTCAATTACCAATCTCCTTAGCCTCTTTGTTTTTTTTAAATTTCTCCAAGTATTTTGGGTTGCTAATACCATGATGGGAATGGACCCCATTCCTCAGTCAAAGTATGATTAAAGTTCATGAAATTAGTATTATTTCAATCTTTGATGTCAGCCAAAAGTGCCCTTCGCAGCACCCACAATGTACCCTACAATTCGTACAGGGTTACATGTATTGGTGACATATCTAAATATGATTGTAGATTCTTTTTATAAGATCTGTTGCTCCTACTACTATTGGAAATGTCTGGGTATCTTTCTTTCACATTGCTCTCGTTTCTGCCTGCAGAGCCTGATAGTTAATGACTTTGCGTCTGCTGTAAGACAAGTCAAATGTACTTGCAGGAAAAAAGTGTAAACTTCAGAATAAGAAAAGATATATGTGAGAGTGGACAGCGGATAGCATTGCCATCTCACAGCAAGAGGTTGCCCAGTTTGATTCTAAGCTGGGGTGCCTTCTATGCAGAGTCTGCATGTCCTCCCTGTGTTCACATGGATTTTCTCCAGGTGCTCCAGTTTCCTGCTGTATTCCAAAGACATGCAGTAGGCGTATTGGACATTTTAAATTGGCCATAGGTATGAGTGTGCATGCGAGTTTGTAGTATGGAAGAACTATTGAGGCAGGGCTAGCCACCTGGTAGTGTAAACCCTGGCTCTAGATGATTGTCACTGTTGAAATGACACCCCAATCCCATTTGCTAAAATGGGAAAAAGGGGGCTGTGTATGGATGGATGGATGGATATGTAAAAGTGAAATAGTGGCAAGGGAACACATCCCTTTTATAATTATGGTCATTATAAATCCTGCTACATTGTAGCTCCATAAACCTGTTTTATGTAATATTTATGGAGAGAAAGTAATAGTGCTTATCCAAGATGTCACAAGAGCCCTACTATCATTAGGTTTGGAACGGAATGGGTTTATTAAGGACAGATCTTGCATTTTAAATCATGTGGCCTTTTCCTCTGAAGATGCAGCAGTAACAGTTGATGAAGGGTTGGCAGTATACACTGCTTATCTGGACATTGCTAAGGTCAGCACTGTCCCACTTAAGGGAATAATTGACAAACTGAAAGCATTAGATTTCAATACACTCATAATAAAATTGATAAAACATTGGTAACACAGCATGTCACATGAAGTCTAGGTGAAGATATACTTATTTCAGTGGGTTTTATCAATGGTTCCCAACAGGGCACTATATTTGGTCAGATCTTCTCAGAAATAAAACTAGTAGTTTACATACGGTCTACAGGTAATCATACGTGCAGGTGACTGTAAACTGGGTAACACAATTACTTGAATAACAGGTACCAGAGGCTTCCAAAATGATACTGAAAAATCAATAAATCCAGTTTAGAAGTAATTATTCTCTTTCAATGCAAATAAATATAGCATCCTGAGACTCAACCAATTGACATAAATTATGATTGCAGACGTATTATATCATGAAAATAACACATTATTAAAGATCTAGGGGCAATGGTATACTGCAGTTTAACCTTTGATCAGTACATGTCTGCCTGACACAGAAAAGATTATTTTGTAGCTCAACTAATTCTAAAGAACATGTTAGTAACTCCTGGAAATCATTGTGCCTCTTAATATTTTACTGATTTTAAACATTATGTTATGTTCTTTAGCCTGTGAGCAGCCACATGAAACAACTTAAAACGGTACAGTAGTTCATTACTAGAAGCATACAGTTTAAAAAATAACTATCCGAAAAAGTTTCAGGAATTATCATTGCATTCGGTCTCTTAAATGTTGCTTAGACGTGACCTCTACCCAGTCTTTAATGTAATGCCTTTTTTTTTTCTTTTTCAGTCTGTATGCCTTGAATACACCATTGCAGATTTATTTCTGCTTTAATTTTACCACTCAATCAGCATCTTGAGATACTAACACATACCCACGAAGACTTACTTGAAGAAGCACCTTTTCAGGTTTTCCTGAAAATATAACCTTCCTGACTTTTTATGACGATCTCTTCTTTAGATAATCTTTTGTTATGATAACATATCTTTCCTCCATTGTGTTATTTATACATACATTGTAAGGCCCTTTCCCAGCATGCCATTGTCCACTTCCTTTTCCATTTGTTGTGTTAGTAAAATTCTTCAGCACTTTTTCAGCTAGTAGTAGTAACCATTGAGCCATTGTGGTCTACTACTGCTTCTTGCGTTTTTTGAGACAGACTTCTGCAGTATCGCATTTAACAATGGGCACTGCATTATAGGCTTTGCATTGCAAATGGTTTGCTGAATGGTACAACTCCATCCTTGTGACAGCTTCTGTATTTAGCACAGAATGGTGCTGTTAGTTCACCTGAATTTCACAATGAGTGACAGATTTTCCGTCATCACTTACAGAAGTGATAATCACATCTCATCTCCTCTTCTCTTCTGCAGTGGCCACTGGAATTTTATCTCTGTCATATTCTGTAATAGATCCTGTTTGCATAATGGAGACTTTTGCATATCACAACTTATTTTTGGTCAGTGTGATAGTTTGCTTTACTTGCGGGTACATTTCAATGTCAATGAGTTACTGGACAATATGAAAAATTGTGGCAGCTACAGATGGGAAGCCTGCTTGGCATTCTCTGAGCTGTTATTTTTACAGAAGATACTGAAATCACATTTTAGTTCCTCTCATATACATGCCTTAAAGTCCTTCAAATATCTGAGTGACACATGTTGTAGTGTAAGGGACAGATTACATAGCGAACACAATCACTGACCACCTGACATTCTTCAGAACATAATATGTATGAGAAATCCTCTTTTGATTGATTCTTTAGACACTCCAGTGGGCTCCTCGCAAACTATGTGTTGGGTAGTACTTAAACGAATGATCTCATGCTGCTGTGGAAGTCTTATCCTCACTTTGCGGTTATACGGAACAGTATTACATCAAAGCTACTAACTTTTGTCTTAGTTCAGATTGCTACATTCCTTATTTCAAAAGTTATAAAGTACACGCTGGATCCTGACCTTTAGAAGGGTTGTGTGCCTTTATGTTTTAATAAGGAGAATAGGACATCTGAAATGTAGAGGGCTTGGGTTCTATTCATTGTAAGGTCCACTTGCTGATTATTGCTGGAGTTCAAAAAACTAGATGATTGAGAAGTACTGCTTCATGTATTTGTTTCTGAACTGGAAATTGTACAAGCATAAGAAAGTGGAAACATTTTTTATTACATAGTACCAACTATTTAATTATATTCATATTTGTAAGATGGAACAGTTAGTGTGTGTGTGTGTGTGTGTGTGTGTGTGTGTGTGTGTGTGTGTGTGTGTGTGTGTGTGTGTGTGTGTGTGTGTGTACACAGAGACGTACACATGCACACATAAATATATGGGTGCAATGTATTTGATCTATGACTCATTTTAAAAAAAAAAATATCTAAAAATATAATTCAAAACTCAGTTAATCTGATCCTGTTGGAAAGAAAAGTGAAGCGGGCTATAGAAAATTACTTGGTGTTGTTTAGTGTGGTAGGATTGTAGGAATTACAAAGGAAACTAGTTGATTGCATTATTTATACTCTGCTAATACCCTCCCACATGATGTACCCCTTTGTCTACAAATTTGTGTTTGTGTACATTCAGTGATTCACCATGTATGATGTTTTCTGTTATCTACACGGTTGTGTAACCATGGAATTAGTATATTTCAGTGAGGGGGATACTAGAGGAGCTGACATGCACGCCCACTGCAAAAAAAAAAAAAAAGAGAAGAAAACTTCTGGAAGGGTATATTTGTTGTATATGAAATTTTAGAAAAAATGTAATTCACTTAAATGTATTTTTGGTTAAATGTTTAGATATTTTGTGATTAAATAATAACAGTCTTAGATTAAAAGTAATATATTTGTGTGTGTGTATCTACCCTAAAATGGCAACTGCACAGATTATTATTACACAGAACATTGACTGGAAAAAGTTTAAAGTCTGGATCATCGAAATGTGGAAGTAGCTATTTGCCCAAGATCAGGTATGGCAGACAGTGGGATTTTGCCATTTCCTAGCTGCAGTGTGATCTCAGAATTTGTATATAGAATTAGCAAGGCATATGCAGGGGGCTTATCCCATGCACAATTATGTTTTATGCTGTTTTATTTTACAGTGTTCTTTAGTGTATGTGTGTATATATATATATATATATATATATATATATATATATATATATATATATATATATATATATATATACACACACACACACACACACACACACACACACACACACACACACACACACACACACACACACACACGGCTTGATCTTTGCAAATATGATAATGAGATGCAAATTCTGTCAGTAGTTAGGCTGTGGTATAGTACCTGATTAATTATTATTTTATCTTGTAGGTGTATAAGGGCATACCACTGACCAAGATGATCATTTTATTTTTGCTGAATTCTCTAGTGAGGGTCTAGAGTAATGTTTTGTTTGCATTTTATGAAATGAGCACCTTGGAGCATATGGCATTTCATCTAAGACAGAACATGATTTTAATGCATGTTTGTGTCTTTCGGCTTTTTCCCGGTTAGGGGTCGCCACAGCGAAACTCCGGTCCACTAATGATTGGTAGTGGATTTTTACGTACCGGGTTACCAGCCCTGATGCACAACCTTCAATGAAGGCATGCCCCATTCACGTATGCCTCCACATGGAAGACGCTTTAGCTGAGAATCGAATGGGACAATGTCTTGCTATGAGGTGACAACGCTACCGCAGCACCACCACCGCACTAATATTATACATGTCACAGATAAAGTAGAGAAAACCAGGAATACAAGTTACACTTCTCATGAACCCTTGGTTTCACTGATCATTGATTCATTTAAAAATGTTGTGATTCCTTTTGGCATGAGAAACATGCATACTGGATCAAGAATTATCAAGCCGGAGTGTATCAGTGATCTCAGTAGTAGTATATTTTCTCATGCTGCATTACTCAATGGAGATATTTTGCAAGATTCTGTCCTTAACTGTCTGTTTTACATGGTCTTAATTCACGATTCTTCAGACACTCTTGAAAAAAATTACATTAACTAATTTATTCATTCATTTGATTTCTAGGGCAAGAGGTTTGCCATGGTGTTAGCAACCTGGGCATGGCTGATCAGAATTCCCTACCCACAGTATCAGTCACCACCACTTTCTACAGGATCCTCTGACATTCATAGGAAGCTGAAAGACATAATCTTTTCATCTATGCATCATATTCTAGTTAGGCCATGAAGCCTCCTCATGGTAGCTCTTGTACAGTGCAATTCCCAGAGGATGCAGCCAGGGGGCATCCTCACTTGATGCCAAGTCCTCCTGAACTCACTCTTCTCAGTTAGGAGGACCAGTGTTCTACTCTCACATCTACCTGTATTCCTTAATTCCTCTCTCTTTCTCAGTTTAACCTGTATGCCTTTTAAAGGACCTGTATGCTTTCCCTGGTTTCATAAGTCTGGACACTATCCAAAGTTAATAGTCACATGTGTGGATAAGGGTATGAGCTGTTGTATTAAGTGAGATCTTCACTCTGTAATACACCTCTCACTTCACTTTGAGAGTCTTGTGCAATGTCTGTAATACTGTTGTTGGTGCAATCCTCCCTTAGTCAGTCTCTTGATCCCCTTTCCGCTTTCCGCTAGCAAGATCCCAAGATAGTTAATCATATCTACTTTGCTAACCACCCCATCCATATTTGCAGGGGACAGTCCATTTCCACCCTGGAGAGAACTGTGACATGTAAGTTAAAGGTGCTGATTTGCCACCTAACTGCTTTAAATGCAGCAGTGAGTATATACTGCAGATTACAATTACATAAGGCCAAAAGGACAACACTATTCATTAACAACAAACATTCAACCATCGCATTCCCTTTCTAAACCTCAGGCACAACATGATAGGCTGTTCATGAAAATCAAAACAATTTTCTGTGATCACGACCTTGTCACAGTGTAGGGGGGTCAGAGAATATCATAAAAAGAAAGGGATATCAGGGCTCCCTGATGGAAGTACATATTAAAACTTTTTTTTTGTGGGGTAGCTTCACCTCCTTTTCCCATCCTTGTTGGATATTCTTTTCACATACCAATACCAAAAAGTTATCATCAGTAGATTTCATGTGGCCAATTAGACAGTTCAATTGCAGGCCTGTTTCTAAAATGGATGTATATATCTTCATTGTACCTTGACTGTTTATTTAGTCAATTGATTTTCATGTCTGTAATGTGTTATAAATGGATAACTGAATTTGTTGTCTATATCTAGTTAATGGAAAGAATGTATGCACTTGGCTGTACCGATTATTTATTTTTTGTCAGGTTGTACTTCATTTGCCTTAGAATTTCTCATGTTAAAGAGTTTGGCATACTGCAAGCCTTTGATAATAATCAATGCTTCAGTACCGACTATCTGTAGCATGCCTGTCTCTGTTCTGTACAGTATTGGGAGATCTTAAATGTTTTGTTTTACCCCTTAAATGGCCTTTGAAAATAAACTCCTCTATTCTAAAAACAGCTCACAGTGTGCTAAATCACTTTGATAGATGTCCATGTCTTTATCCACTATTATAGTGGTTCAACCCCTCTCCCTGTCTTAGGTCCTTCAATTAATTCCTAACTAAAGACCTGCCTACCAACAGTCAGCACAGGGCTCTCATTTTCTATGTACCTGTATCAAATTTTCTAACAGCTTGTCGCTATTTCTTAGAAGTAATACACATCTGATCTAATTCAAGGCTGGTTTAAAGAAATACCTCAATTAAGGCTGAATATGCAATTGTCCTTCTTTGTGAACTCTGTCTCTAATACTACAAGTTCCACTACATTTTCTTTTTTTCCTGTTAAACATGTGTCTATATGAAAAAAAAAATGTAAATAATGACTGTGTTATAGCTGAAATTGTTTCCCTTTATTTGAATATAGGTATCATCCACTTATCTCCTATTTCTTGTACACCATATTTTATTTAGCTTTCTTCACCAGACTTCTGCTGAAAATTTGTCCTGCCCAGATGGATTGTCCTTGTCAAATAAATAAATACATAAACAAACAAAAATCAATTAGTTTTAGAACCAATATAACATTCTGTAGTTAAAACTGTATGAGTGAACAGTTAATTTTTATTTTAGAGTATATACAGACTGAATTGCTTAATGGTATAACAATTCACATATACTTTCCAGAGAAGAAAATCAATCATGACCTCATTCAGCTAAAATCAATAGCATTTGTAAAACAATCAACTTATTTTTTAGTCAGATAAGATGTCTTTTTTTATTATCAGTTGTCACTAGTTATCTTAAAGAAAGCTGTCATCTCATTTTAAAGTGCAAACACTTTCAGATATAGTATTACTTTTGTAAAGTGCAAACACTTTCAGATATAGTATTACTTTTGCTGTTTTTACCAGAATGAATTTTGGAGTTTTAGAAAAAGAGTAAAGTGAAAACCATCTCTTTTGGATAGAGCGGTAGAGCCCATCTGTGCCTTAGACGACCCACGTTTGATTAATGGCTTGGGGTGTGGAAGATGTGTGCAATTTTGCCAGCAAGATCTACAGGGGGAAGGATTTGGTGGCTGCATTACAATATGCAATACTGCTCCAGGGGTAGGTGGCCCTAACAAAAGTATTGCCACAGATGTTGGGAAGGACATAGGCATGGCTACCTGGGATGCAGGTAACTCTGGCATGGTTTGTGTGAGTGTGCCCTCTTGTGCAGAAACATAGGTAGTTCCTGTGGTGATGCTGATTCCTATGTCACTAGTAAGTGGGGAATGACCTCCTGATTAACAGCCATGTCATGGACTGCTGTCAACTGATAGGGGAGCAAATGGATTCCAGTGACTCTCACCCCAGACAAGAAGGAATGGACACCAGAGCTTTCACCTCAGTGAGTAATAAATGGACAACAGTGAGAATGGCTAAATGCTTGGCAAGTATGGGGATGTAGAAAACAGAGAAAGAAGAAGGAAAGATAAAAAGGCCAAGGTAGTTGAATATGTCACCAGCTGTGGCTATTCTAAGAAGTAAATTACATCACCAGTAACTGATATTTTTTTAATAGTTTTGGAAATATCCCATTTGTATGTGTCCATTTTCCTTACTAAAGGTCAGGTTCTGTATTTCATTGTTGAGCACTTGTCTGTTGAAGATTAAAAAACAATATATTTTACAACTGAAATCCACATACTATCTTAGTAAGTGGTAATCTAAAGGTAAGCTAAAAATCTTGTGTCCAGGATCTAGAGGAAAATACTCAAAAGCATCCTTAGTGAAAACTTCAGTGTTGCAGGAAAGAACAATTTTTCATATGTCATGACTTGAAAAGCACTCCCATAATATGGAGCCTATGTATTAACATTGACATTTTTAGAAGTTTTTATACTGCAAATACTGACTGAAAAGTCATTCAAGGGAGCCTTAGACATGTATTGGGAGGAAATGTTGAGTGGACAACAGACAGGACTAGACATTATTCTTCAGGTAAAATGAAAAACATTGATAGTTATTATCTCTGTTTGAGAAAGCAGTTTTGTGTTTAGTTTATTATACAGTCTTTATAATCTATGAGGATGTGTTTTTCTGCCACTGGTACTGCTCATGTAGAATATATTGACAAAGAATAAGAGTTACCATTCAGGACGTCAACAGTTTACTTTATTCCTTGACAGTCACAGTGATAATCATACTATGGAACACCACAGCCAACCATTTGCTTTATTGTCTTATCTTGAAATATCAAACCGTAAAATTGCATACTGTTGTGTACTGAACTCAGTATTCATAGACATATTGTAACCGCTTCTTATACGCTATATATTACATGCAACCATTGACTACACCAATTCATGAACAAGAATCAGACTTATCTGTGGCTGAGTACAAATATCATCCCATTTTCTTGAAAGGAACACAGGAAAACCTATTACAAAGCTGTTCAGGATGTGGGAAAATGTGGTGTAGTACAGTTTATTTTAGTACAGTATACTATATTTTCCTAAATTGTATACGGCTGTTTAGTAATGTATAGTATCCCTACTAAGCTACATTGTACTGTGTTGCTATATTCTGCTGTCATATCTGGGAATGAGTTGTAAAACAGTTTCACTTCTTTGGCATGACAGTGGACTGTAGGTCATTATCATATTATGGTAAATAAGAAGATGGGGTCCCATGGGGGGAGCTCACAAGCATCACTGTTCATATGTTTGTAGGTTAATGCTAGGCTATTGATCAGGTTGACCATTTTTAGCCTAGCACAGAGATACCAAGTCATAAGTACCTACTGAAATTAATAATTTATACCTGACCTGGTCTTGACCACTTGATTAAGTGAGGGCTTGAGGGGTCAGATGATTTCCTATCCATACATCTAGGTTATCCTTAAAGAGGGTGTGGGAGCTAGGGGGAGTCTATTTCATGGAAGAGTTTTTGTCTGGGACACATATCTGTCTTGCCAGTAGGTCCTGTTTATATTGTGGTGAGAGTTTAGAACTCGTGTGCAAATGTTCATGGTGTTATTTGTTTTGTGCATGGGATGAGTAGGAGGTTACATAGGGCCAGGTCTTTTGAGGACCCGTAAGCTTGACAGAGGTCACCCCCTCAAGAGTCTGTAGGAGACAGAAAAGAGTGAGATTACTTTAAGGTGGTCAGTGTAGTTTAAAGTCGACATCCCCTTCATTGTCTTAGTGAGAAAATGTTGTGGTCTCCGAAGATGATTCATATGTTTAGACAAGTACATAACAAAATGGGCAATATATTTGATTATAGGTATGATGAGGGAGAAGAAAGGGATGCTGACTTTATTAGAAATGCCTCTTGTAATCACTCTGATCAGATAAAAGGATTTCCAAATGACAGTAGATACCTGATGATGGGATGTGGGAAAGGGACATGATTATTTATGATTACACGTTTCTCTGCAAATAAGATGCCTCCATTGCTAAGTAGTTTTGTCCTATGATTTTTGTACAATACTGCTATGTCTACTGAATGACATATTAGCATGGTAGGAGGAAGATTGCAGCACTGCCATCCTCAGTGCCATTTGATTGTACATAGATGAATTACCCCATTGGGACAAACCCATATTTTGATACATCATACATTCAGGTTGAGAAGATGAACTGAATATATAATCCATGCATAGAGTATAGTGTCTGCACAATTCAATAAAACAGCATACAAGGTCTTACCACATTGTGTTTTACTTTTATGAATCACAACTGGCTTTTGTACCCAAATCTGGGGCACACCAAGCCTCTACAATAGCACATGATGTTTATGAATAGTGTCTGTGCTATCTTAGCACATTGGAGCTGCCTTTATTGCATAAGATGTGCTTTGTTCTGAAGCTCCAGGATGAAGAGAGAAGGTAAACAATGAATTTTATGTTTTTTTTTTATAAAACATTTACCCATATCTCCAAATTTGTGCAAAAGTTGAGGTAGTAAATTTTAGAGATTGGGATAACCTTTTCCCTTTCTCCAAGTTTATGCAGCCTTTTTGGTAGTATATTTAGTGATTAGGATATGGGAAGAACCCTATATTATGGGATGCAGAGAGCTGTAGCTCTCCAAAAAAGTTATTATTTTTTATTGTTTATATTCTCTTGTAAAGCTATGGTTAACACTAATGTACTTCTCTAATTAGATGCTTGAGTTGCAGTGTTTTATACTAAACTCTCTGTTACAAAGAAAATATTGAACACAAGGTCTTAAGATGCATGTCTTATAATTAAAGAATACTCAATAATGTAATCAGGGAAACTACAACTAGGTACACGTAGGTGTACTATGTCCAGAAATAAAAACATAAAAGGCAACTTTTGTGTGTGTTCCCATATCTGCTTGCTTACCCAGCTATCTGCTGACAACTACTCCAAAACTGCAAACTAAATAATTAGGCTTTCCTGTATCTCATTGAGTACAAAGTGGATGATAATCCTTGTGATCAGTTTCAACTCCCAGATGTTGAACTCACTGTTCACTTTTTTCCACAGAAATTACAAACAGTCCAGCTTCTAAAAGAGTTGTTTCCTTTCTTCACTGTTTCTGAGACTGTAGAGTTGATTGATATATAAGTTTGTGGGATGAGGGCTTGTCCTCCATGTGAGCGGTGTAGGGGCAAGCTCCCTGCAAAAATGCTTGCTTTAAAAATTTTTATTTGGATGAGTTCCCAAACAGAGACCTGAGAAGCTGGCAACTCGTCCTATAGGAGGCTAGAAACATCGCCATAAATTGAACAACATGGAAGGGTATCATGAAGGAAGTCTAGAATCCAGTGGCACCCACAGCAGCGTACCACCTACAGGGTTGACCATTTCTGCCAGCCATCAGTTAGGGACAAAAGAAGAAGAAGATGAGCACAGGGCAGTAAAATTAATTCTGAACATGTCATCAAGCCATCGCACAACACATGTCTACATATAGACACTGATACGCATTACTGGATGCATGTGACATGCATGAATGGACACACACACACACACACACACACACACACACACACACACACACACACACACACACACACACACACACACACACACGCACACACGCACACACACACACACACACACACACACACACACACACACACACACACACACACAGACACACACACACACGGACGCACACACACCATTCTGAACTGCTATACTGAGTTTAGGTAGTATATTTAGTGATTAGGATATAGGAAGAACCCTGTATTATGGTACAGTAGACTGTAATTCTGAGGTATGAATTAGCTTAACCAGAACAAATTACAGTACATTATATTTTTAAATACAAGATTTAAACCTTATGCACCATTTAGTAATGCAGTTTTTCTAGTTACAAATATGAATATACCATACATTTTTAGAAGGTCATTTTAATGTGAGCCTCAAATGAACTAGATTAATACATGGTGAGTGGGGTGACATTGTGCTTGTGCTAGTCTTATTCTGCATGAACTTATGATTTAGGTTTCTTTCACTGTTGATAATTCTGAATAGATACTGTGCTATGGCTTTTACTATAGTTTCAAATATCCCCATGAAGCACAAGAGTTGGTACGATAGTGACTAAGTTCTTCCATCTAATAGTTGTATACACAGATGTGCAATTTTACAGCTGTTGCACTCAAATTATAACTGACAGATTGAAGCACAGAGAATAGCAGGGAATGGGCAGATGTTTATATCTGATCCATTCCTTTTCCTTTCCTGTGACTCTTTATATATTTTACAGAGAGGGTGAATAATTACTGCTGGCTCAAGTTCTCCAGCCAAACAGCAAGGTATTAAAGTTATCTGACCTTCACAGCTTTTCCAGGAGCCATACTTATGTTTTCTCATCTTGATTTTTCACAAATCACAGTCACTAAAGAACATTGCCTGTACCCTAAAGTGGCAATTGCTTCATAAAACAACCAGATGCAATGACATTTGTCTAGGTGTTTATACTTACCATTATTGTAAGCAGATCCTCCCTCAGTGATATAACATCCATTTACACCCCCATGCTAAGTATGAGCCATGGGTAGAGACCCTTTCCAGAGTCAAACATCATACAGACAGCCACAAGGGTACCTTGTGCTTCCACCAATGTCAGTTCCTGCCCACACTGTCTTGGAGGCAACACTCTTATGCTAGTAAGCTAAAGTCAGTCTTCTGTCACCTGACAAGGAGCATTCTTATTTCAGTAAGTCCACCTCCACAGATGTAGAAGCATGTGTATGTACAGTTGAGGGAGGATGTCTAGCAGGTCTGAGCACATCATCTTTTAAGGGAAGGGATTGTTTAATAAAGCATAAAATATGTCACCCCCACAAGATGATGTGGGCTGATGCGTTCAAGCAGGGATAGATGAGTGAATGGCTCTGTACAAAATCAGGGTGTGGTTTGATGTCTAGTGTGGTTTGTTGGCAAAAGAATGAAGGCTATAGATACTTTAGAAGAAGGGTTCATTCTAGCATGTAATTTGTTTTACCTGTGTCTTGAACCCAGAATGATGCACTCCACTGTGAAATATAGGTGGGCACCAATGGTCTACTGCCTGCCCATGTCCTCATGATATGTATAGCTTTTCTGCATTTCTCTAATATTCTTCATTAGTCTAAAGAACCAAATTCATTAATATTCCAAAACATTAACTCTTTATACCATTAATCCTTGGTAGTTACTTATTAGTTAGGACTCAAGGGTCCTGACAAACTGCTACCCCTATGGTGTATCTATTGAGCTCCATCCAATTGATTCTTCTCAAGTTTTGGAATCTACTCAGAGACACACCTTTGGTTTATTAGTAGTCCACCTAAATTTGCCAATTTATTTCGCTAATGTTTTGGGTTCATGGTATAGGAGAGGTGACAGATCATACATGTCTCATGTGAATTCTCTCTTACTTTTTCAGCGCGATGTAACATTGTAAATTGAGAATGGTCCTCAATATTCACTATGAGGTCTAACATTTCATCTCTACTACTTACGGGAATCTCTCATAACACCAGATCAGCATTGTGTTACACCCATTATGTCTCTATTGATCCTAAGTTAGTCATTAGCAAGCCTATCCAAGTCCTTTGGTACTTGTGCTTCACGTATCAGTTCATGGTTTATTGAATATGGATAACAATTATTGTTGCTACCAACATGGTTCACTGTATATTTTTACACATTAATGGATACCTGATTATCAAAAGACCAGCAATAAAGACCATTGAGATAAATTTGAAATTAGTTGAGCTGACTTTTTATAACTCTGCTGAAGTAAGACTGATTTCATCTTCTTGAGTCCTTCTGCATGTTGAGCTTTCCATCTTTCTCATCCTTAATGGCCTTTGCTGTCATTTTTCCAAGTAAGATATTTAGTATTTTATGTTCTTTTATTATTTACTGTTAAGTATATTTAAACTTTTCATTGTGGCTGGCCCTTTAGAGAATATTTTTAACCTTTGAGAGGACTTATATCTATTGGTGACACTGTGGTCACTCCTGAAAGCCTGGCTGTTTGTCAACATTACCATTTGCATTAATATTAACTTCAAGCAGTATAACTGGGTACCCTTGCAAGAGCCTTAGAATAGCTGGTTTGGGGTGTCTGGTGGCAGTGTAACTACTTTATAGTCTGGGGAGAAAGGGGCATAGCTAGTAAGTCTGTGGCAGTCTTTTCCAGGTGCGTATGTGTGTGTGTGTGTGTGTGTGTGTGTGTGTGTGTGTGTGTGTGTGTGTGTGTGAAAATCAAATCTCAAAGTGTGTGTGTGTGTGTTTGTGTGTGTGTGTGTCAGCTAACTGGAGCAAGGACACAAAGCACTGGTTTCACAAAGAGGGTGCTGGAGGACTTGGCTTGGACACTCGGCTGTGCACTTAACTCTACAGCTGTACAGCCTAACTGGGGTCTTGGGGGAGAGATAGAGAGAGAGAAACCCAGACGCCATGCTGAGTGTGTTCCCTGTGAGCTCTTAAGGGAAATTCTGGTTAATGCAGAAAGCTGCATCTGAAAATACTGGGTGTATCCATTTTTGTTCCAAGTGAATAGTCCTCTCCAGTGTCAGTGGCAAGGATTGAGGCTCCAGTAGGTCCAGAGTGGGGACATCATAATGACTACAAGCAGACATGCATTACTTGGACTTCACTAAGGCATTTGATTTAGTCCCATGAAGGCAGTTGCTATGAAAACTGTGCATTTGGGGTAGCATTGTGACTGTAGACCTGGTTTATGGCATGTTGGAAAGGTAAACAATAGAGGGTTGTAGTGAGAGGCAAGATGTCTGAAATAAGGAAAATGATTAGTGAAGCAAAACCATTTGCTCTGTACCAAGGATTTAGCTCTTCGTGGTAGTAAGAAATTTTGGACGTGGTTCGTGATATTAGGAAGATCAGGAAATGAAGATATTAGCTTGAGATATATTCTCATTTTTGCCATTACTGACACAAAAGAGACATTTATTATACCTACATTTTGCATTTACTAGACATTCAATTTGCCTTGAGAGTGTATCATATTTATTAGATCTTTTCCAGCATTTCTGTGTGAATTAACCTAGTGGAACATTCTGTGTTCTTTCAAATGTACTACTACTACTACTACTACTACTACTACTACTAATAATAATAATAATAATAATAATAATAATAATAATAATAATAATAATAATGATAACAGACTGTGTTTAAATACCCTGTCATAATAAAGAAAATGCTCATATGGTATAATAGGGTGATTTAGGGAGTTCTGGGTTATATATGTATTTTTTTTGACCTACACATGTTATATTACAAAAGAAGCCCATGCGATGCCATAGCCTCCTTATTATTTATGTGTCTGAAGTATCTGGAGTTCCTGATTTAGAAACCAGTCTATTAACCTAAGATTAACTATGCATACCCACATATTGTGAAATAAGATGCAAATGTTCATTTCTCATGAATTGGGCAAAGGAAATCTCATCACCCACCTGCAGGCCTATCTCTCTGTGTTTGTTCTCCCATCAGTAGGATACCAATAAGATTTCCTATTGGCTCTCAGGTACCTTAGAGCCAGTGACTTGCAAACATGACTTCATTCGGATTGTACGTTCCAAAACAATGACCGTTGCAGTAATTCTTCTTATATGGACAATGTTAGTAAGTTTAAAAGTTGTTTACAAAAATATTGTTCTTTATATTTGGACAACTATTTTCTAAAGGAATGTCTATCTAGAAAACAAGTACCGAAAAGGTTAAGAGCATTTAAGTACTCAAATAATGTTGTTAAGAATAGTTTATTTCATACTGAATTAATTGAGATGTTTGGTAGATGGGGTTTTGAGCTCATGACAGCTATTATTGTATTTAATGATAGTACTGTGAATACTTTCTTTTTGGAAATCAAATCTTTAATTAAGACCATACAGGATGACCTTTTATTTACATTGGAGGAATATAAAGATGTTTTTAAAAAAGTGTTTTCAGAGGTTGACAATAAATATAAAACTTCTACAAATCGTAAAATAGTTAAGTTAACTAGGGCTACAAAGGATTATGAACTTAGACTGGTTTACCCTTTACCCAAGTTTAGGGGTTCAACTCCAGGTGGTTCCTCTTTCAATTATGGTAACACTTTGAAAGTGCATTTAGATCATGGGGTAGAAATGGACTATGACAACAATTTTAATAGAAATGAAGGGTTGGATGGCATGGATATTGGTCTGGGAGACCCTTTAGAGTTTCCCCCTTTTTGATAGTCAGACCAACTGTTGAACAAACTGCAAACTCACAGTGAAATTTTAGAAGCTACCAAAAGAGGAGGAAGGGGCAGAGAAAAAAGAAAAAGAAGATAAAAGGGAATAATTTAAAATGTAATACTACTAATAATGTCAACCTCTTAACACCCATTATGCAGGATGGAATAATTTGTGAATATGATAATTTCAAAGTTTTTAATTATAGTAATTTAGCATTGAATATTACTCATTTTTCTCTTTTTAAAAGGGGGCTTTCATTTGTCATTGTTTGAAAGTTTTATTGAATCTGAACTTAGATCACTACCCAAAAGGACTGGGGAATGAACATACAATTTGACTAAGGATGAATATAGTTTACTTAATGGGTTTACCAGTAATCCCAATATACGCATTATGAAACTTGTCAAAGGGGGAAGAATTGTTATTATGGACACTGTGGACTATGTGAGCAGGATGTTAAACACATTAAATGGAGGTGATACCTATACATTGGGTCTGTTAATATGGAGGTGATACCTATACATTGGGTCTGTTAATGAAGTACATATTTCTTATCAATGCATTGATTGTATATTTAATGATTTACTGATGCAAGAGATGATTGATACTGATATTTTCAAGTTTCTAAGCAATAAACATCCAAGAATCCCAGCAATTGTTGGGATTCCTAAGGTCTACAAAAATCTATATGCTCACCCATTCATTTGATTGTATCAGCTAGTAGGTCAAAAACTTACCCACTAGCAGTATTTATTGATAGAAAGTTAAAACCTTTTTTATGATATGAAAACACATATCCTGCTTGATTTATTGGATTTTTTTTTAGGTAGGATTACAAACCTTAGACCTTTAAACTAGACATCATATTTGTAACTATAGATGTTAAGGATATTTTTATGGTAATTCCCCATGAGCAAGGTATAAATTGGTTTGAGGACACACGAGATTTGATTTTTTAACACATACAGATATACGTCTACTTAGTAAGTTAATAAATTGGTTTTAAAGCAAAATTATGTATATTGTGAGGAAGACATTTTTAAGCAGAACAGTGGAGTTGCTATGGGCACAGCATGTGCACCCATTTTTGAAAACCTGGTATTTTACACATGGAAATTGAATTCCATCATTAATTCTCCATATTTTCAGTTTTATTTTTATATGAGATTTTTAGATGATATTTGTATTTTATGGGATAGTAATAGAGATCAGTTCATAAATTTTATAAATTATTTGGACGGTACTACAATATTTTTTTAAATTTACATATGAAATACATGAATATGAACTTCATTATTTAGATGTATCTATTTTTAAAGATATTTAACATAAGTAATATCTATCTAGAATATATTTTAAGCCCACTGTTTGCAACCCATTCTTACATTCTGATAACAAACACCCATTTTTTCAAAAAAGAAAGATTATAAAGGGACAATTTGTTAGAGCAGCTCAGATGATGTCCCAGTTTGGTGATTTTATACAGGAATGAGATATGACTAAAAGTATGTATTTGCAGAGAGGTTATCCTGAATCTATAAAAGAGGCAACACAAAAGGAAGTTATTGCTGGCTGGGTTACAAAATTTGCTCCCATCATTAATGATATGAATATATGGACTTCATTAGTAGGAGCAGACTCTTCTGGTAAAGCAGATTTTAAGGATACAAAATACATTTGAAAAGGCCCTATGTTTAGAATTTAATTAAGACACTAACATTATCATGAAGCTCATTCAAAAGTACTGGCACATGTTTCAGCAGCTATGTCTTCTAAGTTGTTTACAGGAGCACCTAGGATTGTATACCGAAAAGTTTGAAGTTTAAAGAATTTTTATGGGTACTTACGTATTATCACAGCCACATTCTGAAGAGGAGAAGCGGTTTGTTTCCTAGCCATAGTCATAGCGATAAATGTACTCAAACTGTCTTGCACATATCTCTCATTTGTCAAGATGTGGGTGTCATAAATTTGGATTCTTCATCATAACATTTGTGGATTTATGACATATAAGTGAGGACTGAATTTACTAAATAATGATATACATTTTTTTCATATCCTTCAGATGTTGTTGTTGTTTGTCTTTCAGCTTTTCCTGGTTAGGGGTCACCACAGCAGAACTCCGGTCTGCTAATGATTAGCAGTAGATTGCCAGCTCGACGTCCAACCTTCAACAAAGGCACGCCCATTTACGCATGTCTTTCAAGCACCCATCCAACCATGTGGAGGACATACAGACTCCACACATGAGGCACGCCCCACACTCCAGCTGAGAATCAAACGGGAGAACCTCTTGCTGTGAGGCAACAATGCTACCGCTGCACCACCGCAGTAATACCTTCAGATAATGCTTGCAAACAAAGCTCCTGTTGTGGTAGTAACTTTCTAAGTGTCATATTTTAAATCTGCCCCTATTTTGGGCCCTTTGTCCACCCCATTATATTCAGCTTTGTTGAAATGCCTTGCACTAACAGGCTGAGATGTATACTCTTGCAGAATGACTTTGGCTTGATAAAATGGCATGATTCTGTTTTCAGCACTGAAAAAAATGTTGAGCCTTGTTTTGGATGTCTAATTCCATATATTTGCTTATAATGAATCCCCAGTACCTTAACAACACTCCATTTGGTCCGACACTTCATCCCATCTGTTTATAAACTGTCTTCCTCCAAAATAATATGTACTCATTAGCTCACCTCCTTCATTGCATTTCCAAACTTCCAACCCATTTATTTTGACTCTCTGTGGACTTCTTTAAGCAAGTAGGTGAGAACCGTGTCTTAACAATCTTACACAATGACAGAAGTATTCCACAGAGTGATAATCAAGAAATATAATCACTTTGGCTAAAAAAGAATTACAGAGGTCATAGTGACATGGATTATACTTAACACACATACATAGAGTGATACCGTGTGCTACAATTGGTGAGTCTGGAATGTGGTTGCGATAATACGTAAGTACCTTTTTATGAAATGAGAAACGATCATGTCAGTAATATTTCCCAAGGAAAAACAGGGCTATATAAATGTGGGGTGTGTAAACAATGCCCCTACATAAGTAACCGGGAAAGTTTTAAGGTAGTGGCTAGAAACAGGACTATAAGATCAAATAAGTATTATAATTGTAATAGTAGTGGAGTGATATATATATATATATATATATATATATATATATATATATATATATATATATATAGCTATATGTGATGAGTGTGGCTCTTTCTATATAGGTAAGATGGAAAGAGCCTCAAGGAAGTGAATCTATGAACACATATATAACATCAATAAAATCAATGACAAAATGACTTCCAAAACATTTAAAATTTGTCTAACAGGGAAGTTCAAGCTTTTTTTGTTCTTGAGCAAATAAAAAGAGATCCAGGAGGGGATCAGTGGGAGGATAACATTGAATATAGATCATTAATTTGGTAGTTGCTATTGAAAGCTAACAAGGAGCCAGGGTTAAATGAATTAATTTCCATAGCACCTGCCTTAAAATGAAAGTCCAAAAAATTATAAATATTTGTTGATATATGGACATGCATTTTATATGTATTCCATAACATTTTTAAATATTTTTTTGTTTTTGATTTGAAGTATTTTATAAAAATTGAATGATTTTAACATGTATCATGATTCTATAAGATTTTTTTTTGGTTTATGTGTCTTTAAGAAGATGGAATATTGGTTGATTATTCTAATTTATTTATTTAATCATGGCAGTGGTTGAAAGAAAATAGTATTCTGTCCACACACAAACTGGTAATTGTAGTAATAATAAGTACAACAAACTAATAAACAAAAAGCCAGCAGCTCTAAAACACAATCCAGGTTTATTGTAAATCCAGGTAAGCGCTTTCGGCTGTAACACCAGCCTTCATCAGACAACAAGACAAAGTGAACCGCTCGTTTTTATACAAAATCCAGTGTATAATTAATTAACAATTAATCAATTAGAATCTGCGTATAAAATATAAACATATAAAACCATTAAAAAAAAAAAAAAAATATATATATATATATATATATATATATATATATATATATATATATATATACATACACATACATACACATACATACACATGCACATGCACATTCTTATCTATTATAAGCCTTCAGTTTTAAAATACTTGAAATAGAAATTGTGTCATTTAAACCTGGGAGTTGTGCAGCATTTAAATAAATTTGCCACCAATACTCCCTAGTTTCTAAAATGTTTTTCCAGCTCTAATACTACAAAACCAAATTTATGAGTAGGATTATTTTCTAAATGCATTAGTGTACTTATATTCACTAATGCCATAACTATGTTCATATATACGCTGCTTGATTTTCCATTCTGTTTTGCCTATTTAATAAGCAGAACATTCTAAACAACTAGCTGCATATATGACCCCCGTTTGTGTTACAATTAAAATAACCAGGGATGGTATAACTTTTATACCTAATAGGCGAGCAAAAATAACTGAACTGCTTACAGAACTAATGCTGTATACCAGGAAAATGAACTTAGCACTGGTCTTTCAAGACACTTCTACATTCAGTAATAACCCTTATCATGTTCCTAGCACTTTCAATCCCTGTTACAGCAAAGGGCATCATTATATGATGTTAATATGGATTCACAACAAAGAAAGTTATTGAATGAATTAAAAAATAGGGGTGACCTCCATTTTATGCAGCCTGACAAAGGTGGAGGTTTGGTTGTGATGAATGCTATGGACTACAACCAGTTGATGTTGCAATTGTTATATGAAGATGCATATGTTGAAGCCTCAATTAATGAAATAAACATTTCTGCTTCTAGAATAGATTATTTTTTAGAGGATATGTTAATGCAGGGGCTGATTACTAGGGATGCCTATACATATATGCAGGTTGATAATCCTAAGATACTGACAATTTTTGGAACTCCAAAAATGCATAAAGATTGAAATAAACCACCTTTACATCCCATAGTGGATGCTGGATGTTCCAAAACATATTTCATAGCAAAATACATAGATATACAACTAAAAGGAAAAATGTTTGATTTACAACACATCTGTCTTGATTCTTGGGATTTTTTTTCCAAGGTCAATATGGTAAAAATATTTAATGTACATGACATAGTATTCATCACTGTAGATGTAAAATAACTATTTACATGTATTCCCCAAGATGTAGGTCTAGATTGGTTTTTCACAGAGAAAATGTTTATAGGTCAACATAATGTAAAGGACCTTGTCACATCTATTAGAACTTATACTTACTAACAACTACATATTCCATGACAGACATTATTTTAAACAAGTCAAGGGAGTAGCAATGGTCTCTCCAGTGGGCACTTTATATGCCAATGTAGTTATGGCCATCTGGGAGGAAAAATTATTTTTTCCATCTCAATATATGATTTATGTCAAGCTATATTGTCAATTTTTGGATGATTTATTTTTTATTCGGGATGGACCAATGCATATAATAGCAGATTTTATGAAATGTATTAATAACAGTACTGAGTTTTTGCAATTTTTGCATGAAATTGGAACTGACAGGATTTTATATTTAGATGTATAAGCCTCACAGTAAGACGCTGTTTGGTTCGATTCACAGCTAAAGCGTCTTCTGCGTGGAGACATGTGTGAATGGGCGTACCTTCGTTGAAGGTTGTGCATCAGGGCTGGTAACTCGGCACGTAAAAATCAACTACCAATCATTAGCCGACCGGAGTTCCGCTGTGGTGACCCCTAACCAGGAAAAGCCGAAAGACACAAACAAATTGTGCAAAGACTATGAGCGAGGATGTTTAAAAGCTGGTATATTTAGGAAGAATATCTATTTCAATACATTTTTGCACTTTACTAGTAATCATCCACATCATGTAAAAAAAGTGGTCATCAAAAGCCAATTGGTGCGTGCAGCCAGGATGGTAACTGATGTGGATGAATTCATACAAGAATGTCATTTTATGGGCAATATGTTTTTGAATAGGGATTATCCTAAAACATTTGTAGATAGTGTAATTTGTGAAGTGGTGGACAAAAGACATAAAGGATTTTACAAGTCTTTGCTAGCATCAGAAATTGTTGCAACTAATAATACCACACAATTGGAAACTCATGTTTCAGATCCAGTTTCATCTACTTCTAACTTACAAAATACAAGTAATGGCAACACATATGGAAATATAAGTTTTGTCACTACATGCAGTAATGATAGTCTCGATACTTTTCATCTTATGTGTAAAAACTGGACACTTATAGCAGATGACAGAGATTTAAGGCAGATTCTAGGAGCACAGCCTAATGTGGCATACAAGAGGGATTGTAACTTAAAGGATTGGTGCAATACATGTTCCATTTCTACTATCAAGACCCAAGGTAGGATGAGAAAATGTAATATGTGCACTCAGTGTACTTATATTTTAGAATGTGAAGAGTTATTTTTAGCAGGGAAGGGCATTACCATCCCTGGTTATTTTAATTGTAACACAAAGGAGGTCATAAATGCAGCTAATTGTTTAGAATGTTCTGCTTATTATATAGGCAAAACAGAAAGGAAAATCAAGCAGCGTATATATGAACATACTTATGACATTAGTAAATGTAAGAACACTAATGCACTTTATAGACATTTAGAAAATAATCCTACTCATAAATTTGGTTTTGTAGTTGTAGAATAGATTCAAGTAGTCCCAGGGGAGGTCCCTGGAAAACCATTTTAGAGACTAGGGAGTATTGGTGGCAAATTTATTTAAATGCTGCACAACTCCCAGGTTTAAATGACACAATTTCTATTTGGAGTATTTTAAAACTGAGGGCTTATAATAGATAGGAATGTGCATGTCTATATATATATATATATATATATATATATATATATATATATATATATATTTTATATGGTTTTATATGCTTATATTTTATACGCAGATTCTAATTGATTAATTGTTAATTAATTATGCACTGGATTTTGTATAAAAATGAGTGGTTCACTTTGTCTTGTTGTCTGATGAAGGCTGGTGTTACAGCCAAAAGCACTTACCTGGAGTGTGTTTTACAGCTGCTGGCTTTTTGAGTTTAGAAACTGGTAGTTCTCTTTTTGTTTCTCGTTCTACAGCATGGATGCCATAAACAAAACAACTGCAAAGTGTAAGACTACCTTTCAGGTAGACAGTAATAATAGCCCAGCACATGTATGGTCAGGATTTAAAGATTGGTATAAAAAAACAGTAGCACATGTAATACTTTACTAGGTAAAGTTCATGTCAATACTTTATGTACATTTGACTGCTATCTTAAACAGCAGCATCATTTGTATGACAGTAAATGTTTAGTGTGCAAGTCATATAAAACTGCTTTCTGTGTGCAATATCATAAAAGTAATGATAAACAACCAGATGCATTATGTCCTGTCACCACATGGAAACTGTTAATTTTCAATTTACAATATCAATCAAGTCAGTTATTTACAGAATCTTCTGTACATCTTGCTAGACAAAAGTGGCATAAAACCACTGCACATTACAAAACAGATAAAAACAGAGATAAGGTTCATAGTGAACTGACAAAGATATTTAATAAACTTCTAAGACACAGTCAGAGTGAGTTCAAAAAGTTCAGACAACATATGCAAACACTTTTTCAGAAGTGCATAAGAGCTTTAAAGTCAGCAAAACAGAATACTGACAAATATAATCTGGTGGGTAAAAGAGTTAAAGCAACAGTAGTTAACTACGCTGATAGAAATAATTTATGACATAGTATTCTACCTTTAGAAAATGGTTAAGCATACACATCACAAACTTTCGTTCAGTTAAAGCAAGGCACTTAAATAGTGATTTTAAAACCATTTCAAATAATAAAACAGTTCTAGAGTATTGGAATCAAATGAGAGTAGTTAAACACAGTAAAGACATGACGTCACAAGACTGACTGCATGTATTTTCTTTTCATCTAAAGTGCAGCAAAAGGCACACAACAGCAAATATAAATCAGGTAAATATATTTGTTTTAAGCATGTGTTAGTTAGCCAATATCTCTTTTGTTTCTTACAATATTTTGTAATTGTATGATAACATAAAAAATAGCATAGACTCCAGAAAAAACAGCATTCAAAAACAATATTATGCATAGTTAAGCAAGTTAATGTTTATTAATGACTGAAGGTATGAGTAACTGCTAAAGGAGTTATAAGTTAAGTATCTGGAATGCGCAAAAAGAAAAAAGTAAGTAATGTGAGCTCAAATTTTTCCAGGCTGGAATGGGTAGTTACAAGAAATGTTGCATAAGATAAAATGTTACTGGTACTAAAATTTATAAGGTCAAGGAAACAAGACTGATCACCAAGCCAGATGGCTTACATTTTTCTAAAACATTATTGTTAATTATTCATGTGCAGCATTAAGCAAAAAGAACAAAAGTTTGCAAGTAAATACTACACTGAGTACAGTCAGTACATGGGCTATGGTATACAGTTAAAATAAATTATGCAGGTCCCTTTACAAAAAGGGAGAGTATGAATAGCTAGTAGTAACAGTAAATGTCTTTTCAAAATGGGTAAAAGCAATTCCTACTACAACTTTGACAGTATAGGCAACAGCAAAAGCTTTATAAAAATATTTTCTGTTTTTAAAAATGGCCAAAAAAATAAGCTAATGTGTAAGACCAAAGTGTCACAGTCTAGGTAACAGCCAAAGTACAATAATACATTCAATTCTCAGAGCATAAAGCAAATAAACAATACTGCATTAAAATGATGTATACTACAGGGGGAAGGCATGCTTTCAATTTTATACTAACTGTGTAAACAGTACTGCAAAAGGGACTCAAATGAAAGTGCAAAGTAGTAATACCAAAAATACATTTTAATTAGCAGGCTTCAGTTTAATGCTAAGTTTAAAAAACTGGACTGAGCGTACATCACAGCCATGTATATACAAATGCAGAAACAGGCTGTACAAGCAAGTGTATTCTGTACAGTATATAGTAAATGGTTTATCTATGTAAATAGAGTAACAAGTCAAAGCTTGACATTTGTGACAAATGTGTTTTTTCTTTTTCAAAAAACAAGAATGCAATACCTTTGCAATAAAATCCTCAAGCACTATCATTAAATTACTGTATAGAACATCACTCTATAGAGTCATATTCAGATCCATCCAGTTCTAATAGTAATGGTTGTCATCAATGTGTTCAAAGGTTTTGATTCCCAATGTGTTTCTAGTTAATAGCAATATAACTTAACTAACAAGTACATACTAATATAGACAGTTTTGTATTTAAAATAAAACAGATGGAATGTTTACATTGATAGATATGTTTAAAATGTAAAAATGCATGTGCACATCTATTTGCTAGTTAGATGCATATACACATATGTTGCTATAATATATGTAGAAATAATATAGTTAGTTAAATACATGTATTTCTGTTTGGTGGCATACATATATTCTGGTACAGCTTGAAACAAGCTGAATGTTCAGTGTCTAGAACATGCTTCAAGGACTATAGATAAAAATGCAGCTGCATGACAACGCATGCAGCATTCAACACAGACATCTGCATTTCATTTGCATCATTCTGAACATCAAAGCAGAGGGAAAATTACAATATTTCACAAATAAAACTTAGTTAGGAAAATGCTACACAAAATAAAACACAAGACAATTTCAGTTGTAAAAAGTGTACAGCATGTACATTTGGGAGGATAACATTTAACACAAATATAACAGCATGGTTAGCTGAACAAGGTCAGGCATACATAAAAGTAGAGAAAAAAATCAAAGACTGACAGTAACAGTTCTGACAAGAGAAGACATCATGCAAAAATGTCACAGTGTATAGACAAAACACAAAAATAAAAATAAACTCAACAAGGGAAGAAAAGGGTATACTTTCTACCAATACTCTGTTTATTTGTATAAACTACACAGTAATACAAGAAAAAGGACCATGGGTTAAAATACTTACCATTTTAAGTACTTCATACAGGTCAAATGGTAAAAATACCATCCACTTGTACTATGATATGACAACAATACCAAAAAACAATATTGTACTTCAATATTACATTTCCAAGTTTTAAAGATACCAAATGCAGATTTAAAAGAGCTTGGTATAAAAAAACTAATAAAATAAGATATCTCTCGGATTGTACATTTACAAGCACAATGGAATCCTACTATTTAGTAAGTCATTACAATTATCCTTGATAGACAGATTACAATTTAGTATAAATGAACAATATTGCCTTCAAATTTCAAAATGTTTGTTAAAGTAGCACCACAGTTTGTATGCGTGGTTTCAAATAACCCAGTGTTAATAGTAAAAGAAAAAAACAGAAGCTGACACTGTCCATAATTGGTGGGACATATTCACAAAATAGTCATCATCTGGGACCAAATTGATAAATTGGTTAATACATCCTGTGTTGGTTGTTTTAGGGGTAATAATAATGATAGCTTAAAATTGTTTTATATGCTACAGGTTACAAAGAGTTGCAATAACTCAGCAAATCATGGTAAATACTGTAAATAGCAATTCTGACAAAACAAATTCAGTTTTTTCATTAACTGAAGTTTTGTCCGTTCCTCCAAAAAAAAAAAAAAATAAGGGGGACCTGAAAGAATAATAGTTCACTGTCTTTTACTAACATGATTATTAGCTTGAATAAAAAGCGACAAGAATGATATGAAATATAAAGGGTTAATTTAGAAATAGTATAAAATGCTAAAAAATAGAAATTAGTAAGTGTGCTGGCATAGCTTAATCAGATATCGGCATCCATGTAAAGGAGTATGTTATTGAGAAACAAATTCTGTAAAAATAACTGCGGAGATGGCAGCTGGAATGACATCAACAAAGTAAAGAGATGTAACATCTAGTTTCAGATAGTGCTGGAACACCATGTTTCAGATAATGCAAGACTGAGTTTCCATGGATCATCAAACTACAAAGAACCAAAGACAAGGGAACAAAGGAAAACTGTTATACAAAGAAAAAACTGTTATATGTCAGACTCTGAGAAAAAAATATCAGACTTTTTGGTATAAATATGAGTGTAACAGTAAACGAGTTTTGGGAATTTGCCATAGAGAGCTGACAGCATTTGTGTTGCATGGTTGTAGATCTGAAAGGAAAATGTAATAGTAAAAAAAATGCGTATTAACTGAAGCAGTGTCTCGATGTATTTATTGTTCTTAGTACAATACAGTAATAAGACTAGTTGATCACAATAAGTAGTTAAATATACTTTGGTATGCGTGCATGTAAATGCAAGTAACAGCAAAAAAACAAGAAGAAGACATCATATAATTTTTCAGTGGTTGTATATAAATACTAGTTAATTGATTTCCATTGTTAGTTCTGAAGAAGGGCTTGATATGCATAAGACAAAAGTTCTTAATGTTTATTTATTTTCAATAAAAGAGTATATCACAAGCTACATTCATAGTCTTTTTTAACCTTCTGGAACATTTATATATTGTGGTTCATGTTTCTGGATTACCAGCATGCTTTCATTAGCAGTCTCTCGTTTCTGGTTCTAGGATACCAAGAAATAGTAAAAGGGCTCACATGAATCACTAGTGAGACCTACAGGAATGATATGTGAAGAGTACATGAGAACAGTGTAGTTCTGGATTGCCCCTGTATTAACAGAAACATGAAGTTACATAAAATAAGAATTCCCTGTTGATTAGATCCTGTCTCTGAATAAAGCTTAGCATTGTTACATAGAGGTCATTTTAATACACCTCATTTGAGTGAGCAAGATTCTTCCAAGGAGGTACGACACAATTACTACAGTGCCTCAGAGCAACACCCTTCATACCATAACAATATTTTAACTGATATAGATTCATTTCCAAGGGAAACATTCTCAGTAGACCTATAGAAAGAATATAAACAAAAATAATTGTCAGTAAGGGGGAACCCTCTAACTCAGCCATACAACTTATGAAAACTCCACACTTATGAATTGCCTGTATATTCATAAATCAAACAGTACCAGAAATACAAGGTCTAGGGACCTGACTTTTGTCTGTGACTTAATCAGAACAAGCTGGACAGACAGATATGTTTCCCAGAGACTGACCCTCCTATGGAACAGTCTTCCCATCCATGTGAAGCTGAGTTTGTCTATAACTCAATTTAAGTGCAAACTAGACCAGTGAATGGGGAACAGGAGATTTACACCAGGCCTGGCACCCATGTTCATTATGGACAGAGATAACCTATAAATGCCTGGCTCTCAGTGTCCTATTTGGATACAGGATGTCATTATTCTTTTGGGAAAACTTGGCTAGGCTTAGAAAGCCCACTAGCTCATTAGCGTAGCAGCAATCTATGAATCTATGAGATTACTTAATGCAAATATAATCTTTGTGTTGATGAACTTAAGGGACTGAATGTTTTAGGCCTGAGGGGAAAAAAAAGCATCCAGTGTACATAATAAGACCTTTGTGCAAAATAAGTGGGAATCTGACTAGGATGTTTAGTAAGAAAGATACAATGAAGAAGCCAAATACTCTCCATTTGCCACTTACAGATCTCTGACCTTACAGATACTGTATGTCATAAAAACAAGTAATATATTTTCATGGGACTATAGCTCTTAGTCCTACCAATGCTGCTTTTAAAAAATAATGATGCATGCTTTATATGCTGTCTCAGATAACAAAGTCAGTGTCTTGCCATCTATCTCTGTTCTGCTAGCTCTTCAATGTTAAAACAGATTACAGAAATCCTGAGGAAAAGACAAGAGAGCAAAAAAAAGACAGATAATGAAATAACAGGTGGGTTCAGAGTCCTATAACAGTGCTAAAGATTCACCAAGAGCCTTTGTCCATTAAAAATATATACAGTGACCTGCATGATATGTGAAATCCTGCTGCATGTGAAGGAGTAAATCATTAGGTTTACATAGCCTTACCAAGCACAGTGATACAAACTCACATAAATCTACTTCATTTTGGAAATATCTAAATATACTTCATTTTGGAAATAAAAGCTATGACAAACATTTATCTAAGGAGATGGAGTTGGCAGCTGTCTGATCCTCAATCTACTGCATTTAAAAGGGATGATGTTTGACACTGTGGCTTGGCTAGGTCATTTCCTAGGGCAGTGGATCTAACACATTAAGGATATATATATATCTACTACTATAATCCTATTCCTTATAGTAATCATAGCCTCAGCATGTGTTTTGTGTCCTAGCATTTTCCCAGTTTTCCAGTAGTGAATTAAAACATTTTTCAATGAATTTATTTTTAGTTACCTTGTTGTTTTACGTTTGCTGGGTAGAGTGAACTTGATATGACATAACTCATTTTCATGCAGACTTGGGAGAATATAATTACATGGTGCACAACCAGGAAATTACACTTAACTAGACAGTTGGACATGACTGTAAAATGGAAAAAATCAAAAAGACACATCAACAGATGGTCTAAAAAAATAAGTGCATAAATGCGCAGTAGGCTTGGAAAAAGCAGAGTTGTAGTGATCCCTTGTACGTTATACTTTAATCACATGTGACATTAAAAATTTCACAGTTAACAAATAGCTTTCCAGTTAATGCATGCAAGCCATGGTGTATGGATTCCAACACCTTTTACAAATGTTAGCATTTTTAAGCTGTCACTTGGCCAGAAGTCTTGATTATAATAATATGAGTTAACTGTTCTTTAGATAATTTCAAAACAAGAAGCTGCAGATGATGCAAATTGTTTAGACAATGTATTTTTGTGTACATGTTGCTTTGGTAGAACAGTGTAAATAACTCAGCATATTTGTATAAAATTTGTAGGAAAAAATGAAGAATTTTACTGGAAAACCTAATAAAAATACACTCTTTCATGTTTAGACAATTCCCTTTCACTCATCCCTCAATGCATTAGTAATATTTAAACATTAATCTATATGCAGCTAGTAATTGAGTAGTTAATGGTACAACCATTGGAATCAAACATCATCCCTACAAATAGGATTTGGGGAGCTTGGACCACACGTGAGTACAATGTGTGATTTGGAGAGCTTGGACCACATATGATTACAATGTGTAATTTGGAGAGCTTTGACAACATATGAGTACAATGTGCAGTTTGGAGAGCTTGGACCAAATACGAGTACAATGTGTGATTTGGAGAGCTTGGACCACATATGAGTAAAATGTGCAATTTGGATAGATTGGACTACTTGTGAATATAATGTGTGATTTAGAGAGCTTGGACCACACTACAGTGGTAAAATACTGGCCTTGGAAATATAATAAAGGACATTCTAGCATATAAACTGCTTCTTAGGGAACTAACTAAGCCCAGCAGCAGGAACTGCTATGAGACATTGAGCTTGATATAGTATTGCACTGGATATTACAACATTGACAGCTATATTAAGAAGGAATATCAGACAAAAGATTAAAAAAGAAGGTTGTTGAGGTTCTCCCTTACAGTTGCAAAGCTTACAATTCCTTATCACTACTCATATGCAAAACAATAAAAATAAAATAAAAAAAAATAACCTAAAAAGATAATCCCTTTCTCCAAGGTGGTGTGGCATCAGGATAGAAATATACAAGTAGGGAGTTGTGGATTTAGGGGTACAGGGTGAACTGATGCTGCAAAAAATTACTTTTATTTATTTATTTTTATGAATTCAATTTCATAGTTATGCATGTGAATAACTCTGACACTTTATTTTACACAGTGGTCATCTACCCTAGCACCATTTGCTTATTTTAGATGAACGTGAATGAATAATATTCTGGAGAGATAGAAGAGAAGGTGCAAACTGTAAGCACTGCTTTATCTCATGATGCATTGGTGGGTTGAGGTAGAAGCAGATAAGCTAGAATCCTAGTAGTCGATGTTCCTTTACGATTGTTTGGATAAAAAATGAGAGACTACTGAGCAGTTTTCAACTGGATGAGAACCGGTGCAGTGTTGAGCACCAGTGAATTTGAGGACAGCTGGGTTGAAGCAGTTAGAAGGAAGCTAGTATATGCTTCGTCCCATTTATTTAGCAGAAAACAAGAAAAATTGAAGATCACAGGACAGTGAATGAAATATATACTCATGAAAAATGACAATGAGGTATCAGGGACAAGGATATAAACTGCTTTACCCTCATGATGAAGTTTAACACTGGTAGCCTTGAAGATGGTTGTGATGTGATTTTTGAAGATGAAGTAGTAACTGAACTTAGGAGTAGGGGACCTTAGAAATGTACTATTGGAGACAGTGAAGGCTGTAACACTTACAGAATATCTGGGATGTTTAGGAACAAAACCACAGGTTATGATCATGTTGTGATAGCATTTATGATAAGATTAGTTCTGAAAATGTGGTTTTGCAAAGGTGTGTGTGTGTGTGTGTGTGTGTGTGTGTGTGTGTGTATGTGTGTGTGTGTGTGTGTGTGTGTGTGTGTGTGTGTGTGTGTGTGTGTGTGTGTGTGTGTGTGTGTCTGTGTGTGTGTGTGTGTGTGTGTGTGTGTGTCTGTGTGTCTGTGTTTGTGTGTGTGTGTGTGTGTGTGTGTGTGTGTGTGTGTGTGTGTGTGTGTGTTTATTTCTTTTTCCAGCCATTGAACAGAGCCTTTGATCTTTGCTTGCTTATCTTCTACTATCCCTAATCATACACTTCTTTCTCCAGAGCAGTTCCTAGTGCCTGCAGATGTTTAAGGGCAGGACATCAACATCCATGGCTGGTGAAAGTCACTAGGGTGGGGGTTCATAACCATGTCTTTATCCCATTAAGGTCCTGCATGCAATGCCCTTCTGCAGATGTTGTTTCACCTGCTTTCAAAAGTGCAATGAATGCATCCTTTGATGTTGCAACAATGTAATGTTTGTTTTCTCTTGCATCAAATCAGCAAAACAGTGACTGAGCTGATCTATCAACCCTTTGTGACTGTTTGCTCTCTCTTTCTCTTTCACTCTGTCTACATGGCTAGCACCTCAGCTCTATCAGAATAGATGGGGCCCAAGATAGAAAATTAGGGCCATGAAATGTAATTGCTAGCGAAGAGTAAATGTTTGTATTTGGCTTTCTGACTGCAATTTTGCATGTAATTAAAGGATCATGTATGTGTGGTTCCAGCAATAGTAAGCCATGCTGGATAAACAGGTAAGACTTGCAATTTGCAAGGAGAAATGGATTTATTTCACTAAGGTGACATACCACGATGTCAACAGCAAGAAAGCTGACCACAAAAGGCTGACATCGGAAATGCCGACAGTAAACTACACCGCATGCAATCAGCAAAAAACAAAATAACATCCTCCCACACTATGACTTAACATATGTGCCCCCAATACCCCCGATAATTATATAGATATACAAACATCAAGATCTCACATTTCCCTGGAAAAGGGAATAGTTCCTCACCTGGGGATTGTTGCTGTTACACAACTGTTGACCTTTTGCATATGTTGACTTTCTTGCTGTTGAAATTGTGATATGTTGACTTGCTGAGGTGTTACTGCAGAAATAACTTGGATAGATGTATTAGCCTTGATTCCTTGAGCATTCACCTTTCCTATGGCAGATTTTTAAATTAGTTTTGGAGCTTCCACATACCTGTGACCTTTCCATAGCTATTTTCTGGACACCATCTTGTGGTTCATTTCGATCTGTTATCCCTCACAGTAAGACGTTGTTCTGTTCGATTCCCAGCTAAAGCGTCTTCTGTGTGGAGACATGCGTGAATGGGTGTACCTTCGTTTGAAGGTTGTGCATTAACTGGCAACTCGGCACGTAAAAGTCTACTGCCAATCATTAGCGGACTGGAGTTCCACTGTGGAGACCCCTAACAGGGAAAAGCCGAAAGACACAACAAGATTGTTAGCCTATACAATGGCAATGCATCCATTTTTGTGTTCTGATATTAAAAAGACAGAGGCATGCCAAGATTTCTGACAAACTTTCTCTGGTGTTTATGGGTGAGGAATGTAATGATTCAATTGAAATACTCCATTACATTCCTCCTAATTTGGCTTTTACTTTTTCTATTTTCATGTAGGGTTGACATTTCCCATTAACACAGTACAATAAATATAGATTATTTTCCTGGTGTTCAGTTTCTATTAGTGGTCTACAGCAGTTTTTACATTTGCTTTTACTTTCCTTCAAAATGACCACAGCAGTCCAAACTAATTTGTCAGTTCTGTAACCATGCTTATCCTGATTGCATTCAGTCCAGTATGCAATGCATAATATCATTTCACTTTCTTCTCTCCCTGTTCCATTTTTCCCTTAAGGAATAATTAATGTGAGGTATACAAGACCCGCTGTTAGATTTAAATTCTTTATCAGGAAAATCTGTTACAACAGACTTACATTATCCATTTTCAGTACCAGTTCTGACTCTGCATAAATTATACATGACAAAGTAAAATGCTTTCTAGTGGGATCATTCTTCCTTCAGCCACTGTATGTTCCATATTCTACCTTTTTTCTTTCTTTTTTTTTCTCAAGCACCTTTATTGAATTATCACTTGTGACATAAGCAAATTTACATTTATATAAAAGCAATCACACTATATTAACATAAAGATTATACTTCACATATATTGGTATATATCATATAATGTAAGCAACATTACATACATTATTCAGTTTATGCCTTTTTTTTTAAAACAAGAAACATCTTTATTAAACCATCACTTACTACACAGGCAGTCATACAGTTACATAAATGAAAACAAACCACAACAACACAATCCTAGTTGCAAGCATTTTATCACAAACCATACTGATACACTCCCAGCTGCAAATATTATAAGTCACTAATCTACCCAATCTTTCTCACTCAGACATTACGTAGCTCATTTAAGTCCTTCATTCCTCCCTTGTATGTATTCTACCATTTTTCTTTTTTTTTTTAAATATTTTTATTCATTTCCAAAAACAAGAAAACATGAATGCAGGTTATTTATGACAATGAAGTATTTACAAATTATTTAAAAAGGTAGGCTAAAACCTCTAAACAGATATCAAACATTAAAACCAAAATAAAGTATTTACAAGGGTGTCTATTGTTGACATATAATTGACTTTCTATACAATTGTTTCCTGATTATAATCTGCTGCAGTCATTATTCTCCAGTATTTCAGTTACTTTTTGCCATGCTATGTATAATGATGTAGTTCTTTCAGTTCTTCCTTTAATATAGTGTTCATTTCCAATTGCGATACTGCTGACACCATATTCATGAATTGCTTAAAAGTTGGAAAAGCTTTGGATTTCCAGTTTGATGTAATGTTCTTCCTTGCAATAGCTAGGAGAGTCCATAAGATTACATATTTTGTTCTTGGCACACAGTCAGGTACAGGTGCATTAAACAAAATAATAGATTTGGAAATCTGGAATTTATCATTGAATACCATTTGCAGAAAATAATTTATTTTATCCCAATATGGTTTAATCAAATGGCATTCGTAGAACATATGTTGCCAGTCTGCTTTTATTGGTAAATCACATCTCCAGCAGCCAATATTTTTCTTAAACATAAGTTCCATTTTATGAGGGGTTACATAAGATCTGTGTATGAATTGCCATGTAAAAAGTCTCCAATGTAATGAAAGTGATGTCTGCTTTGGAGAGAGAAGAATTAGTTTTTTATCTCTGTCATTTGGCACATGTCCATTAAATGATCTATAATAATTCCATATTTTGTCATTATTATGCATTTTTATTTTTTTGTTTGTTTTATAAATAGATGATAAATATCCCTTTCCAGTAATGGGTTGATTCGTTAGTAATATTATATGTTCTATAAGGTTAGGAACATTTTGTCTTATTGATGGTTGCATTGTTTCTTGTTTGCTTAATATATACTGTCTTAATTCTTGTACATGCAACCACGAACTATCTTCCATATTTAATTTCTGTTTAATCTGGTCTATTGTCAGAGGTTTTCCAGAGTTTAGCAATTGATGCCAATATATTAATCCCTTTTCTTTAAGCATGTTGACTACTTCCATATTAAATGTTATTATATTACCTTGTGTGTACGCTACTGGATATAAAAGAAATGACCATGCTTTAATATCAGGATTGCTATTAATAAGATTTTGGAAAATTTTTAATGTATAAGTAATGTATTTGGAAGTTATATTTTTATTCTTATGTATCATCATATATTCCTTCATCAGCCATAGAAAGTTGTTTGGTATGAAATCTGTATACTTTTTTGCTACTACAAATCCTGATTTTAACCAGATTCTCTCATGAACTAGCTTCCATTTTGATGTATATTTTGTATTTAGCCATAATGATATTGTTTTAATAATGGATGAATGCAAATATATTTCTATGTCTGGTAAACCTATGCCATCTATATCCCAATCATCTAGATGATACTTCATAGCTATCCTTGTTTTTTTTGGATACCATAGGAATCTTACCATTAAATCATTTAATTGTTTTAGGTGCAATTTAGCTGGTGGCAAAGAACAAGCTTGTATAACATAAAGAATTTTTGGAAATATGATCATTTTAATTATATAAAGCCTTTCTTCCATTGAAAAGAAGAATTTATTCCATCTTTGTATTAGATTTTTAATATTATTTAAGGTCTCTTTATAATTTGTTTCAGTTGTAGTATCTAGGTTGTTATTTATTATAATTCCCAAGTATTTAATTATATTATCGGTAGAGATATATTTATGGTATTTTTTATTTAGATCTTTTTTATTAGTATTTATAAGCAATACATTTGTTTTGTTCTCATTAAATTTAAGACTTGAAAAGTTTTGAAAGTTTTGAATTGAGTCCCATAATGCTTTTAAACTGCTATTATTATTTTTAAGGTAATTAAAATATCATCAGCAAAAGTTGAATTTTAAGCTCTAGGCTGTTGTCTAGTTGTATTCCTTCAATATTTTTATCCATACGTATATTATTTGCTAAGGGTTCAATGACTAGCAAACAATAACGGAGAAAGAGGGCAGCCTTGTTTTGTGCCCTTAGTTATTTTAATAGATTTAGACAGACAAGATCCCAGTTTTATATAAGCCAATGATTTTTCATATAATGATTTTATTAACAAAGTGAAGTTGTTTGAGAAGCCATATTCTTCTAAAACTAACCACAGATAATCCCAGTTCACTGAATCAAATGCGCTATTTATGTCTAAGCTAATAACATTCATTTTGTTTTTTGTGACATTTATATAATCAATTAAGGAAAGAATTCTTTTAATGTTGTCATAAGTGTTCCTATCTTTTATAAAACCTGTTTGATCCTCCTCTATCAAAAGTGGTAGTAATTGTTTTATTCGAGCAGCATGTATTGCTATAAAAATGTTATAATCTATATTAAGAAGTGAAATGGGTCTGTATGATGAATATTCACTGGGATCTTTATTTTGTTTCAGAATTGGTGATATTAATGTGTACTTCCAAGAAGGAGGAATGTCTTTACCATTTTTAACTGATGTAAAGACATTCAATAACAACAGCAAAGCCTCATTTGATAGTAATTTAAACATTTCTGGGGTGATATTATCTATACCTGGACCTTTGTTTAATTTTAGCTTATTTACTTCAGCTTTAAGTTCTGTCATTGTTATTTGTTTATCTATTAGTTGTACCTGCTCCTCTAATAACCTAACTTTAACATTGTTTTTGAGAAAAGCTTTCAATGCTGAATGTGTTTCTGTTTTCTCATTTTGATTATTAAGTTTATGAAAAAATAGCCTAAAAGCTTCTAGTATTCCTTCTAAATCAGATACTTTCTTTTGGTTTCTATATTATGTATTTCCTTAATTTGATTTGTTTTAATAATCTTTTAGTCCTATTTGCTATTCTTCGTTGGTTTTAGGGTTCATTGAATAGTAACATAGTTTAATTTTTTCTAAGTTGATCATTGTTTTGTGGTGTAGCGTCTCTGAGTATTTTTTATTAGTATCTTCTAGTTCTTTTATTAAGTTGGTGTTTCCATTTTGAATATCAAGCTTTAAATTATCTACTTTTGACTGTAATTCCATTAATTCCTTATTCCACTGTTTTTGTTTATTTTTATACTATCCCACCGCTCTTCCATATAGGTATGCTTTCAATGCATCCCATATATATATATTTCAGATACATCTTTTGTAAGATTGATATCTAGGAATGTTTGTGTCTCTTTAATATATAATTCCTTAAAATCTTTGAGATTTGTTATGTAAGATGGTATTCTTGTTGCTGATATCCTTCTCTTGAAACATAAGTCTATCTCAAATGTTATGGTGTTATGGTCCGAAAATGGACATGAAATTGTCTTGACTTTATTTAATTTAGAGGTTAAATCCTTTGTTATGTATACTCTATCTATTCTAGAGTATGCATTATGTCTATGGGAAAAATGTGTAAAGAATAGTGAATCTGGGATAGCATACTCATTTATGTTAACTATATTAAAAGTTTCAACAAACTCAGATAACAACTTTGTTAAAGGTGATCTCTTACGTGTAGTTTTAGTATTTGTGTCAGTTTCTTTTATAATGCAATTGAAATCTCCAGCTATGATTAAATTGCCTTTGGTATATTGTGCAATGTCTTCTAAGTGTTGGTATTCTACCATTTTTCTAATCCCTCTTTGTTCCTTCTTTATTTTTATTGCAGTCACAATTTGTTTAAGTTCAAGCACTGATCCATATGGACCAATTTCAGGCTCAACTTAGAGGAAAGGCAAAATCTAAGAAACAATTAAATAACATTTGATGTAATTACAGTATAACAAGTGATTGTAGTTAACAATTGTAGGGTAAAACAACACATAAAACAGTGAAATGAATAACAACATAAACCACAGTAGTAACAGCTTCCGTGTACAACAATAATGAAATGAAATATGTAAATGCACACAGTACCATCAAATACTGTATTAGAAATGGGAAAATAGGTATGTGTGAGAGGTGTAGAAAAAGGAATTTGGAGGTGGGATGGGTTCAAGGGTATGAAGTGAAGGAGAGTGGGTGCGAAAAACTAAAAAACAGGGTGGTGTTTTCTGTAAAATGTCTTAAGGATTATTATAAGAGAGGTGATACAGGACAGGTAGAGACAGTGTTTTGGTTGTAAGGAATTAAGTTACATGACCACTACTGAGACATTTGCAAAAGGCTCGTCTTTAAAGTTCCTTCAGGTGAGGATATCATTGTAGGTCTCTGATTTTGCCAGTAGGCCGCACTTGCTGTCCCGGCTGTATTAGAGACATTTAATTTCTATACCGCCAGCCTTTGACCACTACTGAGACATTTGCGAAAGGCTTGTATCATTGTAGGTGTCTGATTTTGCCAGTAGGCCGCACTTGCTGTCCCGGCTGTATTAGAGACATTTAATTTCTATACCACCAGCCTTTGACCACTACTGAGACATTTGCGAAAGGCTTGTATCATTGTAGGTGTCTGATTTTGCCAGTAGGCCGCACTTGCTGTCCCGGCTGTATTAGAGACATTTAATTTCTATACCACCAGCCTTCTGTTGTCTGTAATGAGCTGCTTTTGCAACTGACAACATTGTCAGCTTTTTACTGCATGATGCTTTTCTATGCTGAGTTACGGGAGATCCATCATTCAGTGAAATATGTGTCCGGGAACACATTCTGCTAATTCTCAAATCTCAACATCTTCAAGTTCTGGAATGTTCTTTAAATGTGTTGGCTCTACTATGAGACTGCTGTTGTGCAAGTATTTTTTTTTCACCCTTAGAAGGTGTTTTTTTTATTTTCCATTGGTTGTGCAGTCAGAGTTAGTATATACAAAAAAGGGAGGTGTGAAAAATGCTTTGAAAGTTACAATGCCTGGGTGTAATTACTCCAGGTCTTTTCGGTTTCTAATACCTTGACGGATATGTACCCCATTCCTAAGTCAGAGTATAATTAAAGTGCATGAAATTGATATTGTTTCAGTCTTTGAAGTTATCCAAAATAGCTCTATGCAGCACCCACAAAATGCTCAGAACTGACTCCTTCTGCAGTTCATATCATATGGAGTTACATACATTGGTAGCATGTCTAAATATGAATGTAAAGTCTTTTTATTAGACACATTGCTCCTACTACTATTGGAACTGTCTGGGTATCTTTCTTCCACATTGCTCTCATTTCTGCTTGCAAGTCCTGGTATTTTATGATTTTGTGTCTCTCTGTACATAAGATACTGTTATCAATGGGTATTGTTGCAGTTTCAGTGATCAGTGCTACTTTTGTCTTTATTTTCTTGGCCTACTATATTGGTTTTCTCACATCTCTTTTTTCTACTGTTAGTAATGTCTGATCCCATGTGATATAAACTTCAGCATTCTCCGTAATGCTTTATGGGTCATGTTTTCAATGCTTACAACTACCTCAATACTGTAGTTTTTGCACAATCCCCAGTGTAACAGTCTTGCTACATTATAGTTTCTTTCAGTATACAGGCCCTCTGCCATGTGTCTGTCACACCCAGCAACAATAAGTGCGACTGTTTCCAGTTCTTTTTTACAGAACCTGTGCTTGTCTGTTTCTCCCACATATTCAATGAATTTTATAAGCCAACATGTACATAGTGCACCATTCTGGGCCAGCATTATTAACCTTTCATCTTTCGGTTTCAATTCACGTCTCCTTAACAATTCCTGTGTCAAATCCTGATCAGCATGAGGTTATTCCACAAGATGTCTGTACTTGTTACAATATTTATGACTTTTACAGCTTTATTTCCTTCTTATCTGATCTTTCTTTTGTTTTTTGGCACATTTACTTGTCTGATTTTTGTCTACTTCTGGTTTGATTTCCATTCCTGCTTGACACTGATATGCTTTTTATTATTATTTATCATTTGTTTACAGGGAAAGTCCAACTTGTAATGAGCCAATTTTCAGCAGAGGCCCAGGGAGAAACACTGCAGATACATGTCTTTGTAACATGGGAGGAAACTGGAGTACCCAAAGGAAACCCGCACAAATGCAGGGAGGACATGCAGACTCCACACAAAAGGCACCCCAGCTGAGAATCGAACTGGAGAACCTCTTGCTGCGAGGCAACAATGCAAACCACTGCACCACTGCGCCATCCTTTTGCTAATCTAAGCAGAAAAGTTATCATAGACTTTTACTGTGTTTGGATCTGATGAGGTCAGGATATGTGTATGCAGTCCCATAACTGTAGCTCTATACATGTGATCAATTTCGAGGAGGTCCACCCTTCCTTAGGAACGAGGAATATATAATCTTGGCATGCACCAATTTTTATATACAGTATCATTTGATAAGCATAAAGCATCTTTCTTGTTTTCCTGTATGACTGATCCAATACCTTTTGGGGCCCATTAATAACCCCACAACTATAAGTTAGAATAGGAAAAGCAAATTGGTTTATAGCTTGGACTTTATTTCTAGATTCCAAAGTGGTTTTCAGTATTACTTCTAGTCTTCTAAAGTATTCCTTACTGAGTTTTCTTTGTATTTGTTCATATTTTATTGCTGATCTTTCATTAATTCCCAATATTTATACACTTCCTCTTGCTCAAGATCCTTTATATCTCATCCCTGTCCCAGGTTGATATTTTCTTGGTGCTGCAGCTTGCCTGCTTTAAATATTGATTTTCCACATTTATCAAGGCCAAAAGACATTACTATATCATATGACTGTTTAGTGACTTGCAGTTGCCCTTTTCAGCTTATCTAATGAACTTTACAGTTTTAAGTTGTCCACAAAAAAGATGAGAAGTCTTTAAACAGTGTTGTTTTCTTTGAGTTAGATTGCAACCATGGGATAATCTGTTAAGTGAACAGTTTAATGGGTGAAGGGCAAGATAAAACAGCATCAGTGACAAAGATTCACCCTGAAATATCCATCTCTAAATTTATATCTGAGGAACAGTACTTTGCCCTTTGTCATGGCTTATCTGCAAAGTGGTTTGCAATTGTTTCATAGTTGCTGTAATGTAATTGATCAGTGTAGGGTCTATCTAATACATCTGTAAGCATTCCCTTATCCATGAATGTGGGGTGCTGTCATTTGTTTTTTTTTTTGTAATCTATTCATGCCATACATAGAGTCTTCACCTTTTTACAATTCTCTATTATGGTTTTATTTAGCAACAAATGATCCTTTGTTCCATATAACTTTCTTTTGTTATCCTTTGTTCTCTTGCCATAACTGAGCTCTTTTTCTAAATGACTACAAACACTGTCTACATCATTTCAAGCACTTAGCTTGCATATCACTGGAAGTCAAGTTATCAGTCTATAGTTTATAGGATGGCGTGCAGGTTTACTCTTATGGAGGAATATCATTTTTGCTATTGTTAACCAGGCTGGTGTCTATTCAGGACGCACTTATAGGTAACTCTTACTTAGAGCTAAATCTTTGTGTAAGGATACTAATACTTTTAGTCAAATGTTAAGTACTGGTTCTGGGCTTGAGGTTTCTCAGTTACGAGCTTTTTTTAATTTGTTTCAATTTTTCTGGCCATTACTTCATCCCATTTCATATCATCTACATTTGAACACCTTACTGTTTCTTTAAAATTTTCTATTCATTCAGCAACTTTGTTATGCTCCACATGGTCTTTATAAATATTTCACCAAAATGTGGCTATTTCTACTTTTTTGGCCATTTTCTGTTTATTTTGCTTTGTTTCTCAGTTCTCTATAAAACTTTTTCAGTACATTAATGAATTGCTTATTTTGTACTTTTCATTTATATTTATATGCATATCTTCTAACTATTTTTTCTACCTGTATTAATATCTTTAGTTTATTATTTGCAATAGTGTATGATAGATCCTGGTCTGTTTTGATACTGTGCATAGCTTTTATCATGTCTATTTTTCTAAGTATTTTTTGACCTGTTCCCCCTTCTACACTCTTCTAACAGTGACACTTTGTGTCTTAAATGCTTTATAATTTTCTCTATTTGATGCTTTCATGGTGGCATTTTGTTCCTTCCCTTCATTTCCCATACTGATCAATGTTTTTGTGGTAAGACTTTATCTGATATTAATTTAGCTGCACAGTAATATAGCTTATTTATTTCTGTTATATTGCATGAATTTCTCTTAATAGTCCTGATTACTTTGTCTGTTTTACCCAACTTTTAACATTTTGGGTATTATTACTTTCTGTAATCTGTTTCCTTCATTGATCTTAATATGTCTATCCATTTCTGTTAAATCTATCATCTCTTCCCTTAGACCATTTTCTTCTAGACTGAGTGCACATTATTTGCTCTCAGTTTCCTGCAGGCATTCTAAAGAATGTTCTAGAACATCTTCCTATGACATAGCCTCTTCATCTGCTCCTCCTTCATATGGGAATGCATGGGCCCATCACTCAATAACACTGGTTGCAGCAAAGTTGCCACTGAAGGCTTCAGATCATCACAATGTGGCAGGTCTTTAGATGCCTCCCGCTCCATCTGTTTCTCCTTAATTTGAGGGCTCATTGCTCATCATGCTATGACATTGATTTTGCTACACTAAATCCTTTACTTTGCAGTAATACATAACTTCATTTTCTATTTCTTCAACTTCTCTATTACTAATTCTCAAAATGTTTCATATTTGCATGGGTTTGCATGTATTTCTCTTCAAATATCTTTGGTGCTGCTTTTTATACTGATTAGTTTTGCTTTCTCCTTTGCATAAATATTGCCCAGATTACCAGATCTTTTTTCTTTCCCATGTCCATGCTTCCTCTTCAGATACCTCCCCTTCACCTACTGCTCCTTAATCTGGGAACTCATTGCTCCATCATGCTGCAGCATTGCCCATGTTGGATTTTCTACACTAAATCCTTAATTTTGCAGATCACCAATGAATTCTGTTTCAATTTGTTTACCTTCTACCTTACTAATCCTCTGTTTTACATTCTCCCTTTGTTTTCTTATTTTTGTATTGTGAAATTGTTCATGTCTGGCTACCTTTGTATGTATTTCTCTTTAAATATCTTTGGAGCTGCATTTTCATATACTGATTAGTTTGGTTTTCTCCTTTGTATAAATATTGTACCATATCAGATCTCTTTTTCCTTTTCTTCCCCATACCCTTATTTAATTTTATATCTTTCAAAAATCTCTGGGGTTTGTTCTTTAGATTTTTGCACTTCTACTTCTGTTCCTTTTTCTTGTTTAAGTGTTTTTTATTTCCATTAAGCCTGACTCAATCAGTTTGCTGTTAGAATGTATGCTTTGGTGGATCACACTGGATGTTAATCACTTATACACAGACTTCCTCTACCTTGGATAACCTCAAAATTCTCAAATATTAATTCATTTTGAAAGTATTATTTGAAATGTATTCATATCAATACTCATACCAAAATATGCTGCATGATTATAATTTAGTGCTTTTTCAAACTTTAGTCTAGTTGTAATAGACAAATTAACATTAAGAGCATATGTGAAACAAAGCATTGTTAGACTCTACCTATGAAGCCTCTTACAAGAAGAAATTCAGTGCACTTATTATATATGTGGGATAGTCAGGTGTCCTATCCAGGACTAGTTATTTGACTTTACTCCTACTAGGATAGGCATTTGCTCTTCTTCAGCCATGATCATGATAATGTGGTTATTAGAAAATAACTAAAAACATTTATATTAAGTTTTATGGGTTTTATTACATGAAAAATGGATATTGTTCTAATAGCTGTACAGGTCTGGGAGACACTGATGCTTGGGGAATACATTTGAAACTACAAAATGTTAGATAACGTTATATTTGATTTACTAATCACTATTGTGAAATTGTTTATTTGGCATGCTAAATATCAGTTTGTTCCATATCGCTCAGGTATTTAATTAGATGAGTTAGTTATGTCCATGAAGGATAGATAAACATCAGCACATAAAAACATAAGCATATATTTTGTTGGGAAAAGTGAAATGATTTAACATACTTATGTTTAACTTTATTTTCTATACATATTATTGTTATTTGTTTGCTGTTGTTTACTTTTGTACATAAAGCATACCAGGATTCTTAGTAATTATTTCCCTTTCTAGTACTATTTTTGTCTGTTTTTATATGTATGTATTTGATTTCTGATATATAGTAAATGAAGTCTTTTGTTGGACGAAAACGCAGACTAAATAAAGCGTTCATTATTCGTGGTTCACTGGACTTGTTTACTGGACTGGTTTGCAATTTCAAAATCTCCTAATCCTTTTGGCTTCTTTTTTCGTGGTTTTGGTTTGGAGTGGAAGTTGGCCGTTTGTATTCTTTTTTTTGTATTTATGGTAATAGACATTCTAACAAAATCAGGTGGAGGTGTTATGATAGGGAATAAAGATAGTTGTGTAATTATTACATGTTCAATGATGTGACAATAAAGACGACCCTGGAGCATATAACAATTGTTGGAGTGTATAGGCCACCAAGATCAAGTGCCGATGACCTAGAGTAATTCATTCATTTCTTGCATGAAACACAAAAGGGAAGAATAATAGTGGCTGAGCACTTAAATTTCTGGAAACAGAGTGGAATGATATTGATTCAACACCATTAGTAAGGAAATTATTCACAACATATGTTCAGGAACAACAGTTGCTTCAGATTGTAAAAAGAAAACTATCAGGGAATGGAACATATTGGACATTGTTAGTGTATATCAAGTTTTACCACTGTTGATGTGCAGTGATCATGGCGTTATTAAGTTAATTTGTTGCTAAATAGCTGCCAAACTGAAATCTGAACCAATGCACAGAAGAGTGATAATAGATTATATGAAAACAAAACAGTCACTATGTAAAACTAATTAAAGTGATATGTTTAATGGAAAAATTACAGATGAAATGTGGAATGTTTTGAAAGAGAAAGTGTTCAAATGCAAAAAATAAAAAAAAATGTTTAATGTCAGGATCTAGGCATACAAAGTCAGGAGGATATATTTCCATGAGAACAAGATACTCGATTAAAGTGAAAGACAAAATATATAAGAAATGGAAAAGAGGTTAAACTACAACTTTGAACACTGAAATAAACAAGCTGGACAAACTAAGCATGGTGTGAGACAAGATCAAGAAGAATTTTAAGAAAGTTTAAATATTGAGCATAATGGGAAACCATTTTATAGATAATGAGATGTGTGAGGAGTAAAGATATGCAAATTGATAAGCTGTGTGCACATTCTAAAATGTATTCTCAGACACAATAGATTATATATAAATTTAAAAAATCTTATGCAAAGTAGTTTGGTTCCACAAAGTGGGTGATAAGATATCCAAATGACACCCATGTAACATCAGATACTGAAACCAAATTAGATTATATTGGAAAAGAACTATGTAAACTGGATCCAAATGAAGTTCAGAGGGGAGACATAATTAATAATAGTGACCTGAGAGCACTTCAGCAAGAACTTACAGTACCATTATATCTATTATTTACTAGGTCATATAAATATGGGGAGATTCCTCATGATTGGAGACATGCATGTATTAAACCCGTCTTTAAGGGAAAGGGGAGTAAGACAAACCCAGAGTCATACAGACCCTTAAGTCTACTTTCATGTAGTGGAAAAATAATTTAGAAGGTAATATTGCATAAGTTATTGTGAGAAATGGAAAAGTTGGGACTTGAAACCATATATCAGCGTGCATATGTTGAAAATAGATCTATTACCACCTGTAGCATGATGTTCTATAACAATACAATAATAGCTGTGACTGAAAAGTTGTACTGTGCTGTCATTTATATGGCTTTTTACTTCAGCATTTGATAGGGTTATACATAAAACACTGATCAATAAATTAGTACAACTAGGTATTGATGTACTCTTGATAAGATGGATATCTGCATGGCTTACAAATAGGACATGGAAAGTATCATACAGCCATTGGAAAGGTGAAATCCTTGGTTACAGTCAAGGTATTCCACAGGGTTCTGTCCTAGTCCCTAACTTGTTTAGATTGTATCTTTTAGATCTATCTTTTTCATCTGAAGTGTTTGACTGTCTGTATGCAGATGACCTGAAATTGGGTAAACTGATTACATGTGTTACAAATAGGTCATGTCTGCAAAAGAACTTGACTAAATTGACCATTTGGGTACTGGAGAATAATATGCTCATAAACACATCAAAAACTAAGCATATGAGATTTGGGAGACATAAATTTAAAGGTGGATATTTATTACAGCACACAGTGATTGAAATTGTAGATTCAGTTAAGGACCTGGGTACATGGGTATATCCAGCTTTGAGTTTTTCTTATCCAATCAACCAATTGGTTAATGATAGTTATAGAGCTATAGGTTGTATAAAAAGATATATAAAGTCTAAGAAATCAGAAATGATGACATCAATATTTGTTAGTTACATTAGACCCAGACTTGAGTATGGAATAGCAATATGGAAACCTTATAAGAAAATAAACATGAGTAAACTGGAAAGAGTATATAGCAAGGACATCCATGGATATCAAAATTTATGTTATTATGAAAGACTGAAATATCTGAACTTGTACAGTGTCTCATACAGATATTTAAGAGAAGACCTTATTCAGGATATAGGGCATTTAGGGACAACTACTTATGGGGTTATCAAGAATTAGTATGGAATCTTCAGACAACCTATGTAAAAGATTATGTAACAATGAAAAGTGTGCTAATTGGATCTCTGATAGAACAGCTGATGTTTGGAATATACTATCAAATCACACTGAAGCAAGTAGCAGTTTAGATATTTGTAAGACCAGCCTGGTGACTTAATATGAGAACAAGTGTTTTGAAATATTGTCAGGCTAGAAGGGATTAATGCCCATGCTTAAAATATTTGTATGTATGTATAAGAGCATAACCTCAAGTGAAATTCACCATCAAAAAATATCCCCATCTAAAAGTATATACTTTAGACTTATTAGATGGAAGCCTTTACTTAGCCTCACCATCGCATATGTAGTCTGTATCAGGATTTACTGCAAGTGTTGATATCTAGTCAATTAACATGCCAGGAATCTCTTTTCTTAATACCTTGTATTCCGATGTGTTTGGTGGAAACTGACAGTTGACTCCTTTCTCATACAGGCAGGTTTTACATGAATATGACTATGTGTGGAACTGTTCTTGTATTCATCTATGAGTAATGCATTATGCAGCTTGCAGGTACAAATTTTAAGGGAAGGAGAACATGACTGATTATCTGGACTGTTTATACATTATTTGGGGTTGGGGTTGTCCACTGCCCATGTGGCAGCAACACAAGGGAGGTAACTTTGCGTGTGTGGAATGAGGTTGCATAGAGGTAATTTGTAGGACTCATATACAGGTGAGCTGGATAATGCAAATCTTGTAGTGTTTGAACTGGCCAGGTCTACATATATGCATACTAATAGACTGCAACAAGTTCACTGGAAGATTACAGGGCATGTTGTTACAGTGGAAGCACCAATTCTGAGATAAAATGCTGTCCCACAATCCTCAGTTTTCTTCTCTCCCCCTTAACTACCTCAGTACTATAACTAAACTATAACCACCCCCAGAGAAGACTTCCTCTTAAAATAATTCCATAATAGTTGCAGAAATGTAAGCAGCTCTCATACTGAACTTCTTATGTAAAATACAGTATCTTGTAAATTTTATAAGAAAATATTAACTTTCAACAGGAATTTCTGTAGAGAAATAAAAATAAGGAAAGTTAAAAGGTGCTGCTAAGACCATTATATGTGCAGTTGAAATCATATAATTTCCTTTGAAGTAAAAATGTTTCTGTCAAAAAAATCTCAGCTGCTAAGCATGCACAGGACACTGCCACATGGAACTTGTCTACCAACCTGGACCACTAGTGAAAGAAACTGTAAAAGTCTGTTTTAGACATCATTACAAAAAGACTTTCAAATGATTAATGTTACAGTTAAAGACCTTTCAAAGAAAATTAAAGACTTTAAAGTCACCAGCACCTGATAGATGAGATAAAATCCCTGGAAGCATTGTATCAAGTTAAGATATCAGATATAAAAGCCGCAGTGAATAAATTGGTTGCTAGAGCTCAGTAGGATGAAAGATATTTTTTCGTAAAACAAAACTAACATTTTCTGACAAAACATAGGACTCTGAAAAATAAATGAATAAGAAATAATATATTAATACAAGGGCTTCTGAAGGGAAAGGAGTAAAAGTACTGTGAACTTTCTTTCCAGACTGATTTGTGCAGTTTTTGCTTCTCCATAGGTGGTATCACTTAGCAGTGAAAGTATGTACATTGCTCCCTCACTGGAAAAAATATGATTCCCAGAAATGTACTGACTCCTATAATGAACAGAAAAGGTTTTCTATCCACTTGGGTTTCCTTATAGGTTGTAATTACCTCATCATCAAAAGTCATTTGTTTTATGTCAAAGGTGTTTTGTGAAAAAAGTCGTTTATGAAGGAAGTTTACATTGCAAGTCAGATATGATCTTTTCGCAGGGTAGAATATCTATTTAAAGATTGCTTTTCAGCCACACTTGTACCCTCTGATAAATTACCATTACATTATTGAGTTAAAGAAATTATTCTGGTGTAGCAGTAAAGAGCTATCACTGATGCTTTACTTTCTGTCCCACTTCAAGAGAATATAATGTGAAAAACAAAGCTTTCATTTAGAAATGCTTCCCTGAGGTCAACAATTTTGACTCTGACTCAAGTTTAGGGTAATGAATAAATATTTATTTGTTCTGAATGTTCACATTCCCTGCTTGTGCTACCGTCCAGTAATGTGTTTCCTCTTATTTATTTACTTTATTTTAAATTTGTTAACTGGGAAAGTCCGACTGGATACAAGATCCATTTTCAGCGGAGGCCGGGGAGAAAAGCTTAAAATGTACAAAAACAAGTGTAAATGCAATGAAATTATTACAGTGAGTTATCACAAAACTGAGATTTAATGATATGTACACACAGGTACATGCTTTTCTCACATACACACAGTAAAGGTTGGAAGCAAGTAGCTGAGAAAGAAATAGTTAAAGATTTCATCTGAAAAAGGAAAACACATATATTAATATGATTATCATACATGGTGTAGTGTTAATTTTAAATCTTTCCAGTAGGTGGGTGATGCACAGAATTTTAAATAGTTAGCATCAGAGTTTTAGTCTTGTAATGAGGTCCTCATTTATGAATAATGTTTATGAATTATCATTGCTTTAAACTACCAAAAGATAATATAAGATAATATATTATGCACCCTTTATTTCAGGTAAATTAGCATTCTACATCAGAATTTGTTTCTCAATGTATTAACAACATTGATGATACTTTTCAGCCACTGACAGAATACAACACTTTGCTCTCCTTCACTTGAACAATTTTATGTGGCAAACTACAAGACTGCAATGTTTTTACTAAATCTGCAAGGTATTATGTACATTTATTATTATTAATACTATTGAATGTTTTTGCAACATCACATTATGATTCTTCTTTCTCTTTTTTCACTTACCATACAGTCCAACACCTCCTTCACTGTGACTAACATTTAATTCCTCTTTCTTTATTTAACCTTATATGTACCTTCTCTTAATATGTCCTCTACAATTCTTTCATCCTTTTTGAATAATTTTCATAAATATTTTATAGCACATAGAGTGCTGTGATTACTCTTAAAAAGTGGCTAAATTACATCCTGGTTTAGCTCTACTACAGTGCGAGACCCAAGCTTAACAATGCCTAGACGGATGTGTACCAATTGTTAAGCACCCCCTAAGCAATGTTACCATTGAGTCTGCACTAAAAACATACAGCACTGACCAGAAAAGAGCAGCAGCAACAGAACATGAAACAGCTTAGTTTCAACTCCTGAGTCTGCTTGTTCTCGGCTTAAGTACAATAAGCACTTGGGTTACTACTCCTTCCCTTACACAGGGAATACATCAGATGACAACCACTTCTCCACTGCTTTATCAGCTTGTTGAGTGCTTAAGTACACTAAGCATTGGGTTACAACTCCTTCCCTTACATAGGGAATACATCAGATGACAACCACTTCTCCACTGCTTTATCAGCTTGTTGAGTGCTTAAGTACACTAAGCATTGGGTTACTACTCCTTCCCTTACACAGGGAATACATCAGATGACAACCACTTCTCCACTGCTTTATCAGCTTGTTGAGTGCTTAAGTACACTAAGCATTGGGTTACTACTCCTTCCCTTACACAGGGAATACATCAGAGGACAACCACTTCTCCACTGCTTTATCAGCTTGTTGAGTGCTTAAGTACACTAAGCATTGGGTTACAACACCTTCCCTTACATAGGGAATACATCAGATGTCAACCACTTCCCCACTGCTTTATCAGCTTTCAAAGCTGGTACAATGCATCTTTTTTTTTATTCTACTTTTTGATTAACTAGTAGCCTATGGAGAAGATAAATTTTCATACACTACAAATAATTATGATTGAATCTCTGATCGTAAAGAAGAATTACATATTCTCGATATGAATGTCAAGATTCACCTCTCAAGCTTTGCTCTTCAAGTGAATTTTGTGGCATCCATGTTGTGAACACATAATATGCTTGTTGTGATTGGTGACCTGATCATAATCCTCTATAAAATCTGTGTTCCCTAAAGTTATTAGCTCCCATTTTTATTTCCTATCTTTCTCTGTATACATTTCAGCATACCACTACAGATTTCTTCTTCTTTTGTTCCTTCTTTCATCCACTCATTCACAACTTTCAAAAACCCTTCCTTCTCACTCAGTCCTTTCCTTATAAAACTGATATCCTACCCTGTCTGGTCCACATGCAGAATCTTTCTTTCCTCATTTATTACTTCATCTAGCTCTTGTCTTAAAATATATTTCTCTATCACTTTAACTAACTCCTTTCTTATTTTTTCCACTTTCCAAAGTACTATTTTTCTAGAATTCTCTTCATATATCTTTCTTACTTTACCAATAACTTATTCTTGACAATACCTTGATTCTCCTTCCTCATCCTTCATTATATTTGTTTTCCTCTCATATTTAAATATAGGAAAACCGCCCAAAAAATAAAAAATGCCGCCAACACAAGTACGGCCACACTAAAACCAGAAGGACTTTATTAAATTAAACTAATACATCTTGTTTTAGTGTGGCCATATTTCTGTTGGTGGCATTTTTTTTTATTTTTTGTATTAGTTCCCCATGTTTCACAGCTTTTTTCCATAAAGGTTTTTGCTTTTCTTTTTTCTTTCAAAAAATCTGTCTAAATTAAAACATTTTTACTTTCACCTTTTCATCCTCATATGTGTTTCTTCCGTCCTCTTCAAAGTTTGTATTTCCTACCTCTAATATTTTCTCATGATTTTCCTTTTGGTTAATAAGTTTTTGTTTTTCCTTTTTGCTGTTTTTCTTTTTACTTGAGTACATACATTTTATATGTTTATTTATGTCCTGTTCACTAATAAGCTAAGTTTCTATAAAATGGCTTCATCCTAAAATGTTCATTCCACAATTCCTTTCCTTCCTTTTTCAAACATTCCATATTTGCCATATTTCCTGTTAATCTGTTTATACCATTTTCTCTGTTTTATCATTTCTTTAGTGTCTTCTATTACTGCCCATACTGCCTTTTGATCACAGTACATTGCTTCTTCACATCCACTTCTTCTTATTTGCTGAATATATTACATAATCTATTTTAGTACATAAACCCTCTGTTGTGTATGCAGAATGCCTTTCTTTCCCTCCCTGCTTTTAGTCTACCATTCTTTATTACTTCTTCATCGTATTTTACCAGTACTACAGTTCCTGAACAAACATCTCTCTCTGTTGCCCACACTACATTCCCCTCACATCATTTTGAAATCTTCCCTTTTCCTTGTCTTCATACATCCTATATCTAATAAGCAGATAATATCTGCATCAATTATTTTATAACATTCAGATGCAACCAGGATCACATCATTCTTTATACTATTTGCATTTAATGAAACCACCTTAATGTTAAGTTTTACATTTTTAGCATCTTTTTATCCCATTTTTTTGTTTTTCTTTTTCTTCTTACTCTGTCTCCTATAGACCTTGGCACCTCTCCTTCAGACCTTGAACTTTCCTCCCCTACTATTCTGTCTTTATCCATTTCAAGACAACACATGTATTTTCCATCAGAATTTTTTTCCTTCTTGCTGCCTTGTTTCTTGCTCTTCCATTTTTGTAGCTTCTTCCCATTGTGAGCGTATTATTTGTAAATTATCCTCAGCCCCCTCCATTATAATTTCTGTTCCTTGCTACATTGCCATTTGTTTACTTCTCCTTCATCTTGTTCCTGCTCCCATATATCTATTTTTCCTCCTCGCTGTTTTCACTATGTCTCATTTCTTTTGTTATTAATTTATAGTCAAACTAGAAATGGTTATCACTTCCACATATTTTACATCTAGATTTAGAATTCCTTCTTGAAAGACCATATTGTCCACATTGCTCACACCTCATTGTACCACAATTTTGTATTAAATATTTCCTCTCCCCACACCAAAATATACTTTGGGTTGTCCCCACTATTTTACATTTCTTTTCTATCATTTGTTATTATTGCATTTTAAACATATTGCAATCTATTCTGTTCTGTTTTCAGGGTTACCCATACCTCCCAAGCTCCTCTCTGTATTTTCTTTTGATCTAATACTTTTTCCAACTCATCTGCATTTTGATATACATTTGAAAAATATAGTTAATTTATGTCATTCTGAGCTGTGCTATCTTATTTTTATAACTTATGTTAAAGTTATGAAAAATATAATCATTCCATGGGCTCACAAAAAGTTTAAAGAGTTGAATCCTTGTCCACTATTGGCAGCTCCATCAGTGCCAGGACCAGGTGGTGAGAGAAAACAATGTAGTGTCTAGACTCTCACTGGGTCAGACATGCTATTTGGAGTCATAACCAGCCTATCTTTCATCCAGATGCCCTCCACCCTTTTATGTCATTGCCTTCCCTTGTTTATTGTCCAGCCCTCCCCATCATCATTGTCTTCTCTCTGTCTGATATCTCCTGATCATTTGTCCTTCCCTGTTAGTGTATCAGCATCTAACCTGTCAGGCCTGCGTATCTACTATGTTTGTACATTCGCCCCTGCTCTCTACCCAAACCCTCATCCCATTCCTTTAACTTCCCTTCCTTCTATCCCCATCTTACCTTCTTGGTGTATAGAAAATAGGCATCTGCCCTGCCAAAAATTGTATTACCCTTCCTTCCCTCCCCCCAGCTTTTTCATTCCTTAACTGTTTCCATTATGCATTTTCTTCTACTAACTCCCCACCTTTTTTTCCTACTGCCCTGTACTGTCATTTCCACTGTTACTCTGGGCAAAAAATAGATTTAACATGAGAAGTGAGTCCTATAAGGCTTAGAGTTGCCTTTATTGTGCTGCTTCATAAATGCACCGAGTCATGTTGATGTGCAAGCACATTCCTTGTTCACAGAGTTTTCCATCACATTATTCAGTCACCGTTGGGGGACACTTTCCCTCAGCACAGGCCCTGCTCTGTCTACACATGAATTTCTTAATTAACTGTTGTTTCCAAGTGGCTTTTTAATTTTGTTAATCATTATTCAGTTTAGAGCCATGCCATGTCCAGAAGGTAAACATTGGCTGACTTGTTATAATCGTGGAGACCATGTTTCTGAATCCTTGGGTGAAACTGCCAGTTAATGGCTTTTTTCTATTTTAACTTCAAACTGCTGTGGTTTGGTACCTCTTTAGCTGTCAAGCTCAACCCATGACATCAGACAGCTGTTCTGACAGCTGTCAGAAGAGGTGCTAACTACGGCATTTGTCAGTTACGAAAAACTCATTCAAACCATAGATATAGGGTCCTGCAATTTACAGAGAGGATAAAGACAGGAAAGAAGTCTCACAAAGGCATTATTTAGCTCTGCAAAGAGTTTTTGCTGTCAGTTCTTGTCTTTTGTCAGGTTTATGCAGAAATATCAATCTTATGTTTCTGTGGTTTGAACTATGATATTAAAGCACTTGCATCAGCCATTTTCTAGTGTAATTTAACCAACCTGCGGCAATCATGACAGATATAAAGAAAGCATTTTAACTTATTATGGTATGTAATCAGTATTAGTTGTAACATCTTTGATTTTAAATATTTTTACCCTGTACTCTTCCATCAATTAGCATCTATCTAAACTTTGTGCTGTTACAGGGAGAATTTGTAGTTTTTATAAATGCACAGCAGACAGGAAGCTTTTGATTGCTCCAACTTCTCTCTTACTATGACAGCTACAGACACAGTGTATATTGCATATCATTATTATGCATATACATCCTATTGCATTTTATTATGTGTACATATCTTATTGTATTGATACTTTTATTTTATTATTTTATCGTACAAATTATATGTTTTTTTTTAACGTTATGGTTACAGCACCTAACAGGTTATTCTCCAACAGGACCTGATCTACCAAGGACATCAAAGTGTCATGAAAGATGCTTCTCAAAAGTATATATAATGGATCATCTTGATATTCGGTGGTAGAGTCAGTGAAATTAATTAGATAATGATACATCCATGAGTAAAAGTCTAACAAAATTCTGCAACAGTAAGACAGACTTCTAGGGTCAGGTCCAAAGGATATCTTTGAGAATGGCAGGCAGGTGGCTCATCCCAAGTGAAGCTGTAGCTTTCCATAATGCAAAGAACTCTCATTTCTAGTTCAAGAGATTCAGCATTGATCCAAGCATTAAATTCATCCAGAACTATGCATCTGGGGTGATCGTGCACTGTTTCACTGAGGAAGTCCATAGATGAGGTAGTTAACTTGGGTCATTTCAATCTGTAGTAAACAGTCAGCAAACACAGTTCTGACATTACCTTGTCTAGGTCTCTGAATAACAGAACGATTTGGTAAAATGGAAGTTACAATATGGAATCCAAACTTCATGTCTCATGATAAATGCCATGTCATCACAAAAGAGCAGGTTCTACAAAGTACCTTGCTTCATTTGGACCTAGAGTTAAATAACAAAGTCCTAGGCAAGACCAGAGTAGGCAGGTCCTGCCTAAGGATCAAAGATGTTGATGTGACTACCAAGGTACCTCACAGAGACTTTGTGACCCTGTCCCCATGGTGTTTCTCCCTGTGGTTGCATCTGGCTACCCTAACCAATAAAAGGCCATTCAAATCAGTTGGTATGAAGCCTGGCCCCACACCAATTAGTCCTGAGAAACTAGGATGATAGCAGAATAAGTCAACAGCAGGAAAAGCCATGAGCAATCATGTGGGCAGAGAGTACCCGGAAGATCCCGAGTGCAGAACAGTGTAGTGATATCATAATACAAAGAGGCACTAAAATCTGAAACTAGTGGCAAAAATCTGTGCCTGTAAAATTTAAATAATAATAAAGATAAAGAAAATGTTAAGCAAAAACTGCATGCTGCAAAAAGCACTAGAAACTAATAAAGTGCCTAAAATCAAGGATAATCCAAAGCACATTAATATCATTTTAACTAATTCACTATATTCAAAAAAATATTACATTATACAGATGGCGTGGACATCACAAGGTCTGTTTTTTCCACAGAGACTAACAAATCCAAACTCTAATATGGTCTGTGCATACTGTCTACCTGACTTGGGGCTAAACATTTAACAGTAAAGGTAAACAAAAATAAAGCCATTCTCATTGATACCTTAGGCAGGGCCTCCTTTGTTGAACCTGAAATGAGCATTTTGCTATTCTAAAGACAGCACCTTGGAGTACTACTGGGCATTTCATTCTTCTTTAGTACTCACATAGGTATTATTGTAAACAAAATTACCTCAATATTTAAAGGATCCTACAAGGGTCACAAAACTGCAAATTGAAGTTCCCCATTATTTTAGGAAAGATGCCCTCATTCCAGTACTGGAATTTGATCTCCCTCTTTTAGCACAGTTCAACACAAGTCCAAATACCAGGTCTCCTTAAAAATATTACTACTTCATGGTCCACCTCAGAAAAAAAGCATTAGAGCCATATTTTGGCAACAGCAAGATGTCCCCATATTGTTATAGTAGAGTTTCATTCATGCAGCTCTCATAAATTTTAACTGCTGCCTTTCATTAAAATCTACACTATCTGCTCATTTCCTCACAGTAGATTTTACACATTAACTATCTACCCAGCAGTTTTCTTAAGATCCGTAAGTATTCTCACACCTTAAGCTGAAGAGCTTTCCCTCATTCCTTCTACAGCCAAGAACAGTGATAACACATGGATCTACTCACTTCTAACCTTTTATTTTTTCCGACTGCCCTTAATGGCCTACCTAACACAACTTTTCAATTATAAACAGCACTGAGGACCTTCTTACTCAACCCTCTATCCCTACTTTGCTTTGCTTTACCCTACCCTCCATCTCTCATAATGTGTGTTTCAGTCTGACTGCTGAAAAGAGCTTACCAAACTATATTACAAGGTCCACTACCGCTCTACCTACCACTCATCTTAGCCTGGGTGATGACCTTCACTTATTTTCCCACCTTTTGTAATTTAATGCTACCTACCACTCATCATAATTTAGTACTATTCAAAGAGTCTGTTTACTTTATACTTCTTCTTCTTTCGTCTTTTCCCGGTGAGGGGTCGCCACAGCATAGCACCTGTCCGCTCATGATTGGCAGTGGAGTTTTACAGTGTTGAGTTGCCATTCCAATGCCCAACCTTCCACTGAAGGTACACACTCACACCTAGGGCCATTTTAAAGAATCCAATCCACCTACAGCATGTCTTTGGGATGTGGGAGGAAACCCACACGACCACAGGGAGGACATGCAGACTCCGCACAGAAGGCACCCCAGCCAAGGATTGATCCTGAGAACCTGTTCCTGTGAGGTGGATCACTATGGCCACCCTAGTCTGTTTACTTTATACTAATACACACAAATGTTTATTTCTGCAATGTGTTAGAATTTTTGTAACCACTTTTATATTTTTTGTTGTAGGGATATAGTATTATTTACATTAACATACTTTAAAGTGAAACCACAGTCTGCTGTGGTTTCTGTTGCTGTAATAAAGAAGCTTTATATTTATACTGAAGTGCTAAAATTAGTTTGTGTTTTGAGCTGCAACGGTTTGATCTCTGCTCACTATTTGAGTCCTTGCAGCCAACTGATTTATAGCTGGGTTGAAATATGTATATCTGTCTGTATAAATAAATAAATAAATAAATATATATATATATATATATATATATATATATATATATATATATATATATATTTATATAAAATGATGACTCCATAATACTGAACTTGAAGCTCCAAAATACTGAAAATCAAAATGCTGAGCCACATAAAATAATTTTTATAGGGTGATTCCCTATATCCTTTGCTTATGGTTACATAACAGTAGGGTTGAAGAAGATGCACCTTTTTACAGTGTAATCAGAGGAGAACAAGAAGATGAGAGATGTGCAGTTTCTGTGTGAGACTAGTGTGCATTGTAACAGGGATCTCTTATCTTACCCAATCTGTTGTGTGAAAGGGTAGTTAATATACATATCTTGCAGAGGAGTTTTAAAATGGAGTTGCCTGGAACTGGGTTTAAGCAGAAATGGGGGTTGTTATCATAGGTGACTGTATTGATTTGGGTGGGGGGGGGTGGGTCACTGTTACTACTATTGGTTAGGTTTTCTGAAAGGGTCGCAACAATTTTGGAGAAGTATTTGTTAAACTGGGTGGGGATATCTTCTAGGTTACTAGTTATAGCTGGGGTTCTGGGGTTAGGGTTACAGATTTCCCTGATAGAAGTGAAGAGTTCACAGCTGACCAGAATGTTTGAGGTCTGTGAATATGTTTTTCTTGCAGGTTTTGATCGTGGTTAATTTTATCTACTTTAACTTGCTTTTTGGCTTTATTGAGGAGCTCTAAGTAGTGTTGTTTTATGGATTGGATTCTGTTTTTGTGGGAATGTAGCAATGCCTCGTTTCTTTCTTTGAGGATAGATTTAGTAGCACTAGTTAACCAAGGAGCATATTTAGCTTTAGTTCTAATGGTTCTGGTGGGTGCATGATGATTTAGTATTTCTAAGAAGGATGAGTTAAAGTAGTGAACTGTTTTAGGGCAGAGATAAAGTCATCGGGTTTAAAGTTATTTTCGGTCCTGATTACTCTGAAAGATGGCTGGATAATATAGTGAGTTCTTTTTCTGAGTAGGAAAATGGGCTGGTGGTCAATAAGCTGTCTGGCAGACAGCCTACCTGGGATGCGAGTGAGGATATTAGAATTCAGTCCAAAATAGATTGGTTCTTAGATGTTTTGTCAGTTCTAGTGGGGGTTGAAATAAGTTGGGTAAATCTGTGCATGTGGATGTGGTTAGATGGATTTTGGCTGGTACAATTTTGCCAGTCTATATTAAAATCTCCTAATAAGATGGTATCCTGAGGTAAGGAGTTTGAGATTTTTTCTAGTGGGTTTTCCATACTGGCTATGCTGTTACCCGGTGGGAAATAGCTGCCTATGATATTTATATGTTTATTGGGATTTAGTTTCAATCTTGTAAGGATAATTTCTGCATTATCTATGTGTGGAATATTTAATTGTGGTCATTCTAACTTGAAGTAATTTTGGTATAGTAGTGCTACCCCCCACCCCTTTTATTATTCCTGTCTGTTCTAATGATACTATAGCCTGGCGGTGTTATTTCATTATTGCTGATTTCTGTTTTAAGCCAGGTTTCTGTCAGTAGTACAATTTCTGGATTATATAGATTTAACAGGACACGTGGATGATGAACTTTATTAACTATACTCCTAATATTCAGGTTGAGAAATAAAAGAGAGGCTTTTTGTCTATGGATTAGTGGTGTGGTAAAAATTAGGGTCACGGTCATGTGTGATGTTAGGCCCTGGGTTGGGGTGCATGTTGCCACTACAAGTTAGTATATTTAGAATGTGAAGGTAGAGTTTGTTAAATTTATAGATTATTTTTTGGTTTTGTATGGTAGTTTGGGTTTTGTTTTTATTGGACTGTATTTTATATAGGTAGTAGTCAGTGTGAAGGGGTTTGAGGAAGCCAGGATCAAATTTGATATATGGGGGCAGGTAGTTATGGATAGCATTTGAAGTTTGTCTTGGTGAGGAGATATCATGTTGAAAATGAGTGTGCTAAGTGGTGAGGGCAGAGAGTTAGAGCAAGGTGATAGTAGTAATGGATAGATAAAGGTTTGGAAGTATGTGGGTATGTGGGCTATGGTTCATGTTATCCAGTGTTAGAGAGTATTAATGCAGGTAGAGGTAAGATAGGAAAGCATAGTTAAAAGGTTTAGGCAGAGTGTGGGTGTAGTTTGGTTCCTAGGGTGTGGTGGGTGTTTAATGCAGAGTGGAGGGTAATTAGTATGGTGGGAGGTACTGAGTGGTAATTGAAGGGCGTGGTTTGTAACTATAAATGTAATTGAAGTAGGGGTGGGTAGGACTGGGGGTAGGGTAGGGGAGTGGAGTGAGTCTGAACAGAGTGAGAGCAAGCGGAGCAGGTTTGGCCCAGATGGAAGAGGCACAAAAAAAAAACTTTGTTTTACTTCTAAAAAAAAAAAATCAGTTGAATTTTACAATGGTAAATATTGTTTAGCTAAGAATACACAGACCTTTATGTTTAGTAGGCTATGCTGAAAGGGAGTCGAGACGATAGTAGAATGCAGTTCCTGTGCTGCTGAACAGAGATTGTTTGATTCACTGACTTTGAGTTCACTAGTTTAGATCATTGGTTTGCATGTTGTAACCAGGTACGGTAAGCATTGAACTCTTTGAACTTAGAAGAGCTTAAAAACACAGCTTTATACCGCCATCTAGTGGCTGAAGGGGGGGGGGGCGCTACAGGTCTGGTGGGGGAGAAGTGGTAGATTAATAGGAGTGCTAAGAGAAGGGAACCGGGACGTTCTCCCAGGGAACTGCGAGTGTGCGAGCCAAGTAAATTTAACAGTTTACACTACAGAAAAATTGCAGCCTTAGGTTTAAACCTACAATGCTGATAGAGGGATGACAACTCCTTTCTGTTCAGGTGAGGCTGTTAAAAATGCTTGATAGTGGTTACAGTGGGATGGAGTAGAGAGAATGCCCACGTTGTTCAGGTGGATTAACAGCTGTAAAAAAGAAGAAAATTATGTTGAATTAAGATAATTTGGTGGGAGTCAAATGTAATATAGTTGCATGCACTAAGGAGTAAAGGGCGTACAGCACTGATTTTAGTGTGTGAGAGGGGCGGGAGGTAGAAACAAGATGTAGCTATGGAGCAGTGTTTACGGTGGGGTAGACAGTGGTTACAATGACTAAGAAGGAAGGTAGGAGTTACTATGGCAGAAACAGGTTAAGCAACTCAGTTAACTCAACAATCTATACAATTACTCCAACAAGTTATATATTAAAGAATTACATGTTCATCATAGCTGCATATACAGTGTAAGCAACTGTATAATATCAACAATACAGACCCAGTGCAGTTTTAAATAAATTACTTTCCCTGGTTTTGATGACTAAGCTTCTAACTACAATTAGAGGCTATCACAGATAATGATATTAACTGCAGTATCACTCTAGTGTTGTAATGTAAACTTATTAGAGTAGAAAACAGTGGACAAACATACTAACTGTAGATTAAATACTGGCTTAAACAACTATTTCTCACAGAGTATTGATAGTACCAATGTGATAGCTTGCACATTTAAATTAGCATGTTTACATTAACCACATGGCAGTAAAAGAAGCGGTCAAAACAATAGCCCAGCAGTTAGCTAAGAAATGGTTAGAATAGTAATTCTTTGGAACATATAAGTGGTACAAGTTACTGGCTGGCACACATCTCAATGGCTGGGAGAAGCGTCTGGGGAGAACTATAGGATTAAAAATGGTGCCCGGGCTTTGAACCTATAGGTATAGTTTTCTAGGGGGAGGGATGAAGGAGGGAATAGTACAGTATTGGGGGGAAGCAGGGATGGGGGTATGCCCTAGTTAGACTGGCTCAGATGGAAAAAAAACTTTTTTTTTTTTTTTTTTAGAAGAAAATCAATCAGTTGAATTTTACAGTGGTGGATATTGTTCAGGCAAGAATGCGCAGCCCTTTGTGTTTAGTGAGAAGGAGTCGGGAAGATAGTAGATTGCAGTTCCTGTACTGCTAAACAGAGATTGCTTTGATTCACTGACTTTGAGTTCACTAGTTTAGACAAGTGGTTTGCATGTTGTATCCAGGTACAGCAAGCACTGAACTCTTTGAATTTAGAAGACCTTAAAAACAAAGATCTACACCACCATCTAGCGGCTAAAAGGGGTGCTATGGGTCTGGTGGGGGAGAAGTTGCAGATTAAAAAGAGTGCTAAGAGAAGGGAACTGGGACGTTCTCCCGGGGCACTGCGAGTGTGCGAGCCAACTAAGTTTAACAGTTTACACTACAGAAAAATTGCAGCCTTAGGCTTAAACCTACAATGCTGATAGAGGGATGACAGCTCCTTTCCGCTTAAGTGGGGCTGTTAGAAACACTTGATAGTGGTTATAGTGGGATTGACAGAGCTACTAGAGCACTATAATTTTAACAAATCTTGCCTTAATAATTCCAGTTTAAATAAACATGACCCCAAACTGAAATATATCAGTTTTAAAGAAAAGCCCTGGTAGCAATCCATTCAGGTTGTCCACTGAACCTCAGCAAGAACTTGATGGTAACTCCATAAATAGTCTAGCTGATAGAAGAAGTGATCAGAGAGCAAAATATGCCCATTAGGTCAGCAGAACAAATCAGACCATACCTCTAAGCCAATAAGAGACAGGCTGAAAAAATGTATAAGTGGAAAAGTATACAGGAGCCTCTAACAGAGTTAGCTAAAGTATGATTAGCATGTACATTATGGTTGAAATCCAAACTAGCATCTGGGTAGAAGGAGAGGTAAGGAAACTTGTAGTAGAATGACTATATTTAAAGATAGAAACCAAGACTCAAGTACTAATTAAGCAAATTTAAAACACCAGATAAGTCGCAATGCTGACAAAACTGCAAGGGTTTAATGAAGTTAATATAATTATCACTGGATCATATGTTGTAGGGGTAAATCAAACAACTGACAGTCTTAGCAATGAACTCCTTAAACTCCACAAATTACATAGGAATAAATTATAGTTGTATCCAGGTATAGAAAATGAAGCAAAAATGGTTAAGGAAACAACAGGCCATCAGTGGTAGCAGAAGTAACATGCTAAAATCACATGCTGGTGGGGCTCAAAGCAAAATGGCCACTGAGTAGCAGCTCTTGTTAGATGCTCCACAAAGAGGAATTAAGGTAATTGGAAGTTGCTCTTAATTTGTTCTACATTCACATGTGATTCTGTTCTGTTAAATTACATGCATGTCTTGCATTTAAACCTGATTTTGAGCATTTCTAGTCTTGTCAGAGTAACTTACTTGAAGAATTCAAAACATTTCTCCTCTTCCTGGACCAATGGTTATTTCTAAGAATTCTCATTCTAAAATGGCTACAAAAAAAGGATATGCAGCAAAATGAATACTATATCCAGACTCTTTCTCTTAATATTTATCAGTTCAAAAGTAAAATGATCTAATACACAATGGCTATAGAAAACAAACTGAATTATTCAAAACCATGGTTGAAGTAAACTTTCTTCAAATAAGAGAAAAAGTATCTTCAATTAATGACATGGAAGGCTGACTGAAAGAAAATGAGTTACATACTGACTTTTTATTAAAATGCTAATAACTAAATTGGAAGCTTTCAAAAGTAGAGAAGGGTCAATTAGTGAATTTTCGGAGTTCCTAAGAAAACTAAATGCTGTAAAATAGCATATTTTCTTACCTCCTAGATACTTCAGATTTTAAATCTTCAGGAGGATCTATTATTTGGTTTTGAAAGGGCTTATAGAGCTATAGGAAAAAGAATCAGGTGATCCTGATCTTGCTTGTCCTCCCAGATCCATTGTTGTCAAATATATGTCTTATTTGGACAAATAATAAGTCCTGAAAATAGCTTAGTTGAGATTTCCAATCAGAATGTCCCATTCTATTATCAGATATGAGTATTTCTTTGCCACCAAAACTCTAGAAAAAATGAAAGAGTATTGACAGTCAGTCAAATATTTGAAACAGAACAACATAAAGGCTCATCTGTTATGCCCCTCTGCTATAAAATATTTTATTCCCTTAGAATCTTTAACACACTGATTGAAGCTTTACCTTATAAAAAAATAATAACAACACAATTCTCAGTTTGAGTAATATAAAGTAGTCTTATTCCCCTCTCAAAAGATCTACCATCAAGACAAGAAGAACAGTGTCTTTTAGTAAGTAGCTTGAGATACCAACATCTTCAACAGGACTGAGCACCACATGACTTATTAACGTATTTAGTGTTTCATTACCTTGTCACTAGTTTGAATAATGACCATTATACTTAATTATTAAACAGAATAAGAATAATTTCTTTTGTATACTAAGCATAAAGAATACTTTCTCACTAGTCTGGTTAGATTAGGATGTTTCCTCTGAAAGGCATTTAAGGTAAGATAAGCTTACTTTAGTCTCTTTCTTAGTGTGCCTTTATCATACATACCTCTCTCCAAAGTTATTTCCAAAATGGTTTTCTAAAAGTACCTTGCCTGCATTCTATTACTTTCACCCAATAATAATAGAGTAGTTTTATTTTATGCCTTTCTTTTTAAACTATCAAGATAGAAGAAG
>NC_056749.1:399009926-399049926 GCF_019279795.1 Protopterus annectens
ACGTTATTCCCATATATTTAGAGCTCTTTTAAGAATACATAATTTTTTTGTCACTCAGAATTTGTTAATGAGACTCCAGAATTTAAGGATTGCACATTGTTCTTTAACTGGTCATAACTTTCTTAAGTTTAACACTATAATTAACTCACCATTATTAGTATTAACTTATATAATCCCCTTCTTACTAGTTAATGATAATAATGAGAATAATACAATTATTTTATGGGAGTCTTTTAAATAATGTTTTTGAGAGAATAGTAACCTGCTGTAAAAATAAACTAAAAATGGAGAAGGAATTATTAGAGGTTCAAAACAAAATACATGTTGCCAAAAGGAGACATCAACAATGAAAGTAGAATCATAAAGAAATTAAGATTCTATCAGCAAAATTTACAACATAAGGCTGTGACTGTTATGAAAAATTAAACGTGATTCTTATGCTATGAACTCTAGGATCACATGATAATAGGACAATATTAGGCTATTGGCCCAGAGGCCCTTATAAGCCTTTCCAAGAATTTCACCCATGTTCCCACAAAGTCAGCACCTGTTTTCCCTATCCAACAGGGACACAGGTGGTATCCCAGGATAAATACAGGCTAGCTGTCCTTATGGACTATTTAAGTTTAGTCATTTTCCCTTACTGAGAATCAAACCCTATATTTTTTGTCTATGAGGTAAACACCTTAACCATTACACCAAACTGGATCAAAGGCATTTACTCTAGGTAAATGCATAACTTAAAGAGGTGTCAAATTGCCTTAAGATCTAACCAAGTTCAACAGATAAAATGCAGAAGAAACAAATTGTCATCTGGTGTATCAGATATTTTTCAGAATTTTATATTATACTACAACAAAATTAAACTATAATAATGACTCAACTTTTATGAAAAAAGATAAAATTCTTGAATTTCTGAACAATAATATCTTAAACTTTCTGAAAGAACAGGGTGAATGTTTGTGCAAACCTATAAAATTGACTGAAATTAAACTCCAATTTTAAAAGATAAAAATTGAACAAAGTTCCTTGATGGAATTATTCCAGAAAATGATAAATATCATTCCATCAACTTCCTTCACATTGAGCATAACACATTCCTGGAAATATAACAGTCAAGTAATGTCCTCACTTCTTGAAAGTACCCTACAATATTCCCAGCATTAAAACAAGATAAAGATTTTTTAGTTTGCTCAAGCTGTCATCCAGTCTCTCTCTTGAATGTTGATTATGAAATATTTCTTGACATATTTGAGGAAGGATTTAAGTTGTTTGTTGTTTTCCCCAGACTTAATTAGTTATGATCAAACTGGTTTTATCTTGAAGAGACAAACTTAAAATAATATTAAATGAATCTTAACCTTATTAGACTATGTTAATAGTGAAGAAAACTTGAAGCAGCATTTATAAGCTTGGATATAGAGACTGTTTTGATTATGTTAAATGGGAGTATTTATTTTCAGTTTTGGAAGTTGTAGAATTATCTGATGATTAGACAACTTAATCAAAAGACTGCACTCTAGTGATACAGTTTATGTAACATTAGGCACTAAACAAGGCTGCCCAATATCTCCATTATTGTTTATACTAGCAATTGAACCCCTCGCTGAGGCTGTTAGATAAAATTCAAAGATTTCTGTAGAAGAATATATGAATTAAAACATTACTTTTGCTGATGACACCTTGTTATTATTGATTAACAGTCACAGCAAATCAGCTATTCAAGCTAGATTATTTAATGAGAATAAATCTAATTTATTAATACTAAATAATGTAAATGATAGATACTTACTGAACTTATTTAATTTAAAAAGAGTTAGTGACAAATTCAATTTATTGGGAATTTTGATAAAATATGACTTAGATGATACCATGATCTCAAAGTATTTATGCATTATTATCCATATTAGGCCCCTTAATTAGAATACATTTTTTTTCAGTTTTGAAGTCAGATTTTTTTTTATTAAATTTTAATTATATTAGAGCTTGCCATCAAAACTTTCGTTGAACAAAAATGAAGTACTAGACAAAACCATTTTGTTATATCCAAGTGTTTTGTATATAAAACGTCTAAGGCATTTAAAATATTATTCAAATAATATATTTCTATAGGACATTTGACAGTGATCCCCCTCCTTTATCTGAATTTTTAGAAACTCTGTGTTTAGTACATGACAAAGAAGTTGATTTAATTAAATTGAAACCACTTAACAAACCTTTAAAACTTAAAATTTTGGCACAAGATTTAATAAATCTGGTTAATTTAATGCATCAGTGACCTTACACTTATATATTTGTCCATGTTGTATTATTAAGCTGGTACTTCAATATCTCTCTTTAAAATGTGCTTTCTTAATTTATTTCTTAACTTTAAGAGATGGTTTATTCTTATCAGCTTTGACTGTTAATTTATGACATAGACATATATTGTATATAATGCATATAATTTTATTTTATTTATTAATGTTTTGGTGCTACGGTAGCATTGTCGCCTCACAGTAAGATGCTGTCCGGTTCGATTCTTAGCTAGAACATCTTCTGCGTGGAGACATGTGTGAATGGGCGTACCTTCGTTGAAGGTTGTGCGTCAGTGCTGGTAATTCGGCATGTAAAAATCAACTACCAATCATTAGTGGACCGGAGTTCCGCTGTGGCGACCCCTAACTGGGAAAAGCTGAAAGACACAAACACAAACAAATGTTTTGTTCTATTCTTCCTTAACATTTTTGGTTGTAGTTGTTAAAATAGTACTAATTATTGTTATATCAGTTATTCAAGTTATTTTATTGAGAAAATGCTTTATTTTTATTTCATTGATTATACAACCAATAAAATTCTATTGAATGAAAAATAAAATAACGTGCTACTCACAATAGCAAACAAAAGTGACAGTAAAAGCAATAATAACATTTAAGAGGCCTTGTAAAATGCTTAACTAAATAACATCCAAACAAATCATAAAAAGATGGAATATTGAAACTCTCTTTTGGCAGTTAAAGAGCAATTTAATGATAGGAATCATTTGTGTATTATAGAATGAGAGACAAGTGAAATAGGTAAGTATAGGCTGGCAGCTGTCATATGCAGCTCAACAAAATGATGTGGTGAAATTGCTCAGATTCCTGTATGCCCATCCATAGCATATAAGTACCACTGTGGCATCGGATAAAAAAAATTACTGCAATTATATTTCACACACCTTTGAAATGGAGTCATTAACGACATGCCTGTACATATATACAGTATCTGTCAGACCCCATAAATAGCTTACTAAAACAGATATCAAATAGAGTAAAGTGGCAGCATGGATGTTAGGTGATGTTTCATAAAGCTGAAAACCATGCCCTGCAGTGCTCTGGTGTTGGACAACATAAATATTTATTTGACCATGCTACAAGATTTCTTTTTTATTTCCATTGTGAAAAATTGAACAACATTTAATTCAACAACTTAATGAGTGATCAACCTGCATCATAGTAACCATTTACCAGAAAAATGGTTAGCTTTAAATACACTTTTTCTTTTTGAAGAAGGTTTGCCTTGCACTCAGAAATGTATACCGCTGTCTTTAAGGGTCATTGCATTACAAAGGATCACAATACAATAATATGTCTTACTGAAATAAAGACTTGAATGGAAAACAACTTTCATTACTGTTCCAGAAATGTGTAGCATAGACATTATCCAGTTAGGTCATAGCTGAAAATGCAAAAGCAGGTACCATACCCTTCTTGTAAAGGTGAGGAAGTACAGCTAATGAAAAACAGGCCATACCAGAAATATAGTCTTGACATTTTTGATTTAAAAGAGACCTGTGTGATACAAAAGTATCATTACTAAATGAATGTTAGTTTAGGATTCAACAGAATGTGGTGCAATAGTGTAATGTATATCTTTTCCACCGTGGAACATTTTTTGTGATCTTAGTATGATAAAAACATTATTTAAGGTGCAGAAAAAGTTCTGTGTCTCCCAAATGCTGTCCTAGTGGCTTGTAATGTGATCAAAAGTCTCACTGATTCTAGACACTTTTTTTAGTAAGCTATATGCTGAAAAATATTTTTTAGGTAGGTATATGTCCAAAAAGATCAATAACTTCAAATATAGTCTGTATACCCTAGCAGCCTTGAAAATCTGGTGTTCAGACTATGTTAATTGAACCAGAAGACTGCAAATTAAACAGAACAGCAGTTGTACATCCTAAAATGGGTTTATATGAGACTGAATCTGAACATAGGCAATATATTTATTATGCCAGCTGGTTGTGATACAAGAAACCCACTTATGAAAAGGTGGAGACACCTGAGTTTTATATTGTTCTTAAGAGTACGATAGAGCCTGAAATAAAAACAGAATGCCTTCAGGGCATAGCTGAGTGCATTATTCTGCCTGATACTCTACTGACAGAAACTATGACATGAAACTAATTCCTCTTTTTCCATTTTATGCTAGAAGACATGCAGTCAAGAAAAGCAAGTATTGTTTAAGAGTATTATTCCCTTCTATACATTATTTATTGATTGAGTTAGGTCTATAACATTTCCCTTAATAGTACATCTCTTTATCATGTTCATATTCCACTGCTAATGACAAAAATATCTGTGTTTTTATAGTGAATTCATTAGCAAAACATCTAGACAATAGTTACTGTAATTTATTTTTGCATATAGTTCTTGTCAGTGTTTGAAGCTTTCAAAACATCAGATTCAAAAATACTTTAAATATATATTTGCCAAGTAACTGAAGGCCTGATACAGCCCAAACAGTATGCAAGAAAGAATATGTGAAGATAATAAATTAGAAAAAACAAATGATCTTAGGATATCTGATTTTTTTCCTGTGAAAAGGTATATATGGGATGAATGTAGCCTTGTTTAAGGTATTTCTGGTCAGTTATGTAGAAGCCAGGAATGTTTTCTCCTTACAGGCATAATGGTTTGTATCTCTTAGAAAGAAAAATAAATCATGAAGGTCTCCTTATAGAAATTCTCATGTAAAATAAAATATCTGTAAAGGTATTTCTTAGGTTATTACTTTTACATGGGATTATTCATTGCAAACCTGGTGGATCCTGTAACGTGGGAATTGTAGAATAGCAGAAAATCATCACCTGAGTAAGTAAAGGCCTGGTTTTGTGGTGCTGTTCTCCTTCTTCTTAGTTATTTGCATACTTAATGATGTTCCATGTCACTTTTGCTTTAGAAATATATCGTGCTTTATATATGTAAATTCATTTCCAGCTGCATGAAGCTACATCGCCATGCACAGTTGTCCTTCAAGGGAATTCCATAGAGGTGGTGTGCTGTATTTAATCAGGTTGAAAAGCTTGGAAGCATATCAAATATTTAAACCCTGGCAAGAAAAGAACAGCACAGAACAAAATTATGCATATCCTTAGAATTCAGTGAGCTAAATGGCACCTCCCAGTAAAACTGAGCGCCAAGTGTAATTGTGCCAGGTACAACAGTAACATCAAAAATAATGTACATTTTCATCTGAGTCCCTGATTTTCCACACTGTCATAAACTGCTCAGTCTGTATATTGGTCAAATTTGTGATAGGCGAGAGCTGTAGGAAAGATTTTAGTTTGATAAAGCAGGTTTGATCCACTCTATGTGTATGTACATACATACATACTAGTATGTGTTTGAATACCTGCTTATTGACGCCTTAGGGTTTCTGTGCATAATGCTGCATCTTTTCTACGCATTGACATATATATATATATATATATATATATATATATATATATATATATATATATATAGTCTATATCTACTTTGTGTGTGTGTGTGTGTGTGTGTGTGTGTGTGTGCGCGCGCACTTGAGCATGTGTATGTGTGTGTGTGTGTGTGTGTGTGTGTGTGTGTGTGTGTGTGTGTGTGTGTGTGTGTGTGTGTGTGTGTGTGTGTGTGCATGTGTGTGTGTGTGTGTGTGTGTGTGTGTGTGTGTGTGTGTGTGTGTATATATATATATATATATATATATATATATATATATTTGTGTATGCATGTACATATACACTGCATCCATGTGTGTGTGTGTGTGTGTGTGTGTGTGTATAATACATCTAACTATGAAGCTGCAGCAGGCATTTTTTACAGCTAAGCTGACCTTTGCTAAACATTTTTAAGGAGAGGTTAACTGTCAACTAGAACCCAACATACTTCTTTGTTAGTATATTGTACAGATTAAAGCAACCAGCTGTGAACATGACTGGTATACCTAGGAGACCTAGGTTTGGTTCCCATAATCTCACTTTTCATGCTGTGAGATCATTAGCATGTCACTTAATCTCTCTGCGCTCTTGAGATGCACATTAAAATGGGTTTAAGCTCATTGTACTTTCTTAGCCAAAAAATTTAAATATTAAAACAAAACCTGCATGGCAGTGTGACAATCTGGCATAGAAGAAATATGACTGTCCTACTCTGAGACATTTTCTGGGAGATTAGCCAAACTAGTGAGTGAGCACAACAATCTCAGATAGGTCTCCATATGTTGAAACTGTTGACATTTATTTTCTGTCATTTTCTTGGAAAGGTTACACAGAATAGACACATTTTATGGAAGTTATAATCGCAGACATTTTAACAGGGGAATCTTAAACCTTGTACTTTTGCTCCAAGTTGCCATAAATAAGAGCTTTGTAGCCAAAAAAGCAAGGCGTGTAGCCATTCTAATAAAATGCTCTTTTAAGAGACAGTAAAATCAAAGAAATGTGTTAAACCATTTGCAAATGTGTCAAAACACAAACAGATTAAGGATCTGCTAGCAAGTAAAGTAAAGCTCTCCTGTCTGTAATGATAAGATTTGCAGCAGGGTTAATATTTAAGGATTGATAGAAACAATGAGAAGAGCTGTGTCGAGGCTGGAGGAAATATTGCTGTAAGTTAGGGTAATCAGAGGACCAATCAACATGATCCCAGCTGCAGCAGAGCAACAAATGCAGGGTAAGGCTTCTAAAAATCCTCATTGATCAATAGCCTAGCAGCTACCTATGAACCTATGCATGCTAAAACACTTTCTTACATAAATGCTTTCTATAAATGCTTTTCTAAAAGGAAAAATAATAAAGTGGTCTCTAAAATACGCTGCACGTTTCCAATACTTAAACACAGCTACAAATCAAAAAATGCTGTAACATAGTGCTTTTCCTATAAATAATAGGACCATCATTAACTATAGTCATTATTCACAGTCAAATTGTAATGTAGGAAGTACACACTTGCACCTAGAGCTAGAACATGCAGATTGGTAATGATTCTTTGAACTAAGTAGTGCAATGATCTAAAAGACGCAATAAAAGAGGTACACGAATGACTGCATAGTGACATGCAAATGAAGAAGCACTGTCTAAAGAGCGCATAATGACAAGCAAATGATGATTAGGAAAAGCAGGTTTCAATTCATAGTAATCAGGCATGAAGTGGTGCAGGTGTTTGGTTCTGAGTATAAAGGCAAAAAGTTTATTGAAATTAGTAGTATTGTACAGTATTGTAAGGACAAGAATGTCAGAAGCAGCCATGGCAAATGAACAGCGGCATTTACTTAGCAAGGGTAGCATTTTCCTAGGGGAGTGATATGGCAGGAAATGCCAATGAAAGCAGTACCACCAAAGACGTCTGTCACTCTATCTTATAGACCAGCAGCTACTGGCCTAAGTTTAAGATGATACATGCATTATACAGGTGTTGCATGGTGTACAATCTGGACGTGGAGAAGTATGTGGACTTTCCACACCAGTAGATACAAAGGTATGTGTAGCTCTTCCCATTCAAGCTACAGGAACCTCCCAGAGATAAATAGTAGGGGACACTGGATACATCACAGGCATTGGCCTGTAGAATACACAAAATGTTTCTCAATTAATTGTTGCCACAAGTGGACAAGCACATCTGCTTTCCCAATGAGGCAAGGAAGTCAGCCACCATTATGCATGATCTTTTACCTCCACAAACTGCTGGAAACTAACAATTGCATCCATGTGGCAATAAAAGTCCAAACTAGTGCCCTTGGACAACATCACATTAACAAGAAGGCTAACATTCCATTAAATATCAGGTAGTGTGCAGTAAGCAAGGTTCATAATCCATATGTCTCCACAACAATCTGGAAATGCCCATGACTCCCACATGTGACATACAAGTCACCTGTCTCATTGCTTCCTACACGTTAACATTTCCTAACCACCTAGTAGGTAAGTTCAGTCACAATAGTGTAGCCACACATCTAAAGCAACAGACAATATTGGACAAAAGTCTCACCCACTACATCTTTATTCCCCATATATCCCAAGTATGTTGCAGATGATGTAGATACCCCCTGCAGCCCTGGTTAATGACACTCATATGGAACCCACAAAGCATGACTATATATTAATAAAATACCAGCTACACTGAAACAGTAATGTAGTAGAGCATACTTTGAGCTGACTGAAATCCTGGATCTGCTGCCTAGAAACATTTGGGTGCACTGAAGTATGCTCCTGCAATAGACAGTCAGCTGCTTTTGCAGCATGCCACATACTTTATAATGTAATACTCTGGAAGCTCTGCCATCATTACTTGGACTTTACACGCCAGTTACAAAGGGCCCCCATATCCTCCAGCACATCATCCCCCAGCAATAACACTGATGGAAATGGGCTGCAGCCAGGTACTGCACCAGCACCACACTACCCAGACATCAGTGTGCACAGTATATTGGTGCACAAGTGAAGCAGCAATGTCTAGCCTATCTCTGTGGGCCTCGACATGTACTCAGTGGCACTATGGTGTCATATCGAATTAAACAATGCATACAGTGCTCTTTACAGGCTGTCATGGGCAGTGCAGGCTTGAGCCACATTGTGCAACATAATTCTGCACAGGCACCACATAAGAATGAGGGTAATGTGCATCACAGCTGTCATCATTTGTACAGGTGCCTAGGGACACACAGGCACATGTCTGTGTAAACAACTGGGGGTGTAGGGCTGCTCATCAGTAGACATGGAGGCAGGGGTCATGCAGAATGGGATCATTAGTATCTTAGAGGATTTCTTCAGTTGATTTAGTGGTAGAGCCACTACAGGTGAATGAAGTGTGGACATTGTGATGGTGAGTCATAAGGAACATGCTATGTTCTTGTGCAGTGGACTCATATGAGAGGCAGACATAGCTGGCCTATAGGAACCCTGAGATAAAGATGTTGCAAACTTGTTGAAATAGGACCTGTAGGGGCTGCAAACAAGAACTGCCCCATCTTGGAAGGGCCTGTCATTTGGCTGCCCCACCTATGACATAGGATATAGTAACACCCCAACAATAGAAGATACAAACTGTGTTCTGTATGGTGGTCATTTGATGTGGCCACCAAGGATCTGTGCAAACCCACCAGGCATGTGCAACACCTGTTTAGATGACACCAACACTGGCACTGGTTGACATCCACATGGATGTGGTCATAAATGCAATATCTGCCCTGTTAGATTTCTGAGTCCAGTTATGGTATTGTCCTTGGAATCTATTGTCATTGTTGTTGTAAGTGCTGGGTGACATCCTTCTAGACGCCACACACCATGACAGTCATCTCTATGTAGCTATGGACTGTGCCCAGACTATAACACTACACATCTGTTGATTGATGCCTAAAGCTGTGCTGAAATCTGGGGCCAGCTGTGAAAGTGTGCAGCACCCTGAACCACTAATGGACAGCTATATGTTGGGTATTTGCATGTCAGAAATAAACCGCTCCAACGTAAAGCAAAATCTTTATTAAAGCAAAGCTTTCAGGTAACAACTTTGTCTCAATGCTAATACCATTGCACAGAATAATCACCATTTAAATAAGAGCAAACAAGTATCACATGACCACAGCCAGCGTATCATATGACGCTGCATACATTTTTTTTTTTAAAAATACATTAAATATGTTGTTGTTGTATTCTTACTAAAACAGGTTTAATACTTACAGTATTAAGACCAGGTTCAAATTCTGTACATAGTCTAATAATCCATTCATATTCTTTATTTTCAAGAAAAGTGTTTAAATCAACCCCACGGTTCCTTTCACTACTATGTCTATTACCCTAAACTTAAAACAATGGTCCTCACCCTTGTTCATGATGTGTCTGCTTAGAGCATTCTTGACATTTCTCCTTATTATATACGACTTATGCTCAATAATTCACTCCCTCAGCCTTCTTGTGGTTTTCCCCACATAACATGGAAAACATTTTACACAAGTGGTGAGGTATACCACATAGGTGGCATTACAACTGGGTGTGAGGGAAAAAGTATATTGCCTGTTGGTCACAGGATGTGTGAACACATTATTATTACCTGTTAAAATATCATTGCAACAACTACAATTCATACACTTAAAAGTGCCTTGCTTTGTAACTGTTTGTTGCTTGGCATATACTTTAAAATCTTTATAACATAGCCTTCTTTTTAAGTTTCTAGTTTTCCTATAAGAAATATAAGGCTTTTTATTCTGAATTGTCTGCAGCTCAGGTAGAGCCAACAAAATAATCCAATTCTTTTGTATAATTTTTTTAAGATCACCTGTCCTTACATTAAAAGTAGTTACATACCTAATTTTACTACATCGAACTCCCTTTTGTACCACTTCTTCTGCCCCTTAGAAAATATGGGTTTCAGAGAGGTTTCTCTGTCCTTTTTTACCCCATCACAAATTCTAAGAAGTTCTGTTTGATTATAACCACTATTTATAAATTCATCAACCATCTCTTCTAGCTGATGATTACATTTCTGGTCATCAGTATTTAACTTACTGACCCTACCCAACCGAGCCTTCATTATTCCTGAAAACACGAGGTGCATGCATACTTTGCTTATGTACATAACGGCAAGCATGAACTTCTTTTTTGTGAATGCCGGTTTCTATTCTTTCTAATTTTTTCTCCGGACATATATCCAAGAACACTACCTCTTTGTCAGAATGTTCCATTTTAAATTTAAGAAAATTTGTCATGACATTTAAATAAAAAATATATTCATGCAGCTCATCAAAACTCCCTTTCCATACAAAAAAACAATCACCCACAAATCTTTGATAACATTCAGCTTTACTATTCAAAACATGCCTGTCACTATATATAAACTTTTTTCCCACGGATACAATACAATATTTGCATATGTGTTAGCCACTGATGTCCCCATGGCCACTCCTGCCTGTTGCAAATAAGGTTCATCATCAAAGAGAAATACATTTTTTGTTAACACTAGTTCCAGAAGTAAGAAAATATTCTCTGTCTCATTTGCTGGCATAGACACTTCATTATTTAAAAATTCTCATATGGCTTCAAACCCATAATCATTTGGAATTACTGTGAACAGGGAAGTTATATCCATTGTCACAAGTAAATAACCAAAGTCTCCTTCTGGATTTCTTTTAACATGCCACTCACTAAGTTTCCATAAGAAGTCAGAAGTATCTTTAACCACACCAGGGCACATATGCAAAAAAAACTGGCTTAGACTTTTCTGCGGGTATACAGACAATGGTTCACTCACCCAACCCCTTCCTGAGACAATAGGTCTCAGTGATGGGTTGGTGATCGACTTATGAATTTTAGGTATGCCATACATCTGAGGAATTCTGGGACAAGGCACAGTAAAGTAATTAAACAATTCAATATTTATATCTCCACTAAACTGCAGGTCGTATATAGCCATGTTTACATCACTGATACATTTTCTAACTTCAGAAAAAGTAATTTTCTTAAAAGTGTGCTCATCATTCAACAACAGTTGTAGTGAGGTCATGTATTTAGTTCGATTCATGATTACAGTGGCCCCACCCTTATCAGCTTATTTAATAATAATGCTAGTATCACATGATTACAGTGGCCCCACCCTTATCAGCTTGTTTAATAATGATGGTAGTATCACATGATTACAGTGGCCCCACCCTTATCAGCTTGTTTAATAATGATGGTAGTATCACATGATTACAGTGGCCCCACCCTTATCAGCTTGTTTAATAATGATGGTAGTATCACATGATTACAGTGGCCCCACCCTTATCAGCTTGCTTAATAATAATGCTAGTATCACATGATTACAGTGGCCCCACCCTTATCAGCTTGTTTAATAATGATGGCAGTATCACATGATTACAGTGGCCCCACCCTTATCAGCTTGTTTAATAATGATGTTAGTATCACATGATTACAGTGGCCCCACCCTTATCAGCTTGTTTAATAATAATGTTAGTATCACTCTCCAAGGTTTTCACAGCTTCATACTCATCATATTTTAAATTATAATACTTTTTAACACCTTTAGCATACAGCTGTCTAATTTCATTCTCACAGACATTATGAAATGCTGTTAAAACTGGATTACTAATTGGTACAAATGTGCTTTGTTTTTTACAATTCAAAACATCAGATTGAGCATAATTTTTATACAGCAATTTCAAATTCAGAGTTCTTACAACCAACTTTAAGTCAGTTAATGCTGTCACTATATCATCTGAACTACTTGGAATAAACTATTTGCATGTCAGGGACAGTGCACAGGTCTGGCACCAAGGCCTCTGTAGTAGCAATGACAGTGCTGTCAGCCACATGTGAGCCCACCTTGACAGGTGTGGTTAGCTGTCATGCTCTGGGAGCCAGAAAGTTGGTTTAGGAACACCCATGAGGATAAACTATCAATGTGCAGTGTGTCCTGGGACTGTGACTCAGTCTATGTGACAGCATCATCATAATCATCATACCTAGCACAGTTACTGACCTTAACCTGTTGACCTGGCCCAGTCTCTGCAGCTGTCAATCCAACAGTGGTCTGACCTGTAAATATACAGTACTTGGAAATATCAGTGAGAGTACCTGCTCCACAAGTCATGATGCCCTGTGGTGTTCAAGCAAATGACAGGTGGATGTAAGTGGGCAATTGTCTGTAACTTATCTAAAAGCAGTGCATAGCCAGTGGTCAGCGTATGCACCCTGACATCAGTCTGGGCACAATCACTGCATATCATAAATGACATAGCCACTAACCTGGCTGGTTTCCATGTGAGATACATGACATCTAGTCACTCCATAAATATGTGTCCATGTCTCATGTTATGACACCTGTTCCATCATCATCTCCATGCAGGAATCCAGGAATGACTCATCATTTGTGAACCTTTTAGTGGGAGGTAGCCCACCCTTCTCTTGCAGTCCTTTCTACCACTATGTTGCATGCCTTCTGTAAGGCCATTTTTATGTCACTGACCCACTTAAAATTCTGCAGTGTTGCATGATTCTCCCCAAACCACAGCACTGACATTGTTAACCAATGTGTACCACATGAAGTCCTGTAGAGGCTGGTGCCAAACAGGTACTCCCACACAGGTACTGACTGTGACCCTTTGTGTCCTAAGTACCTATAGCAGGACTTCATTCTGCAATCTTTGCCATCCACTGCTTTTAGACAATATGAATACACCAATAGGCTATATAGGTTCATAGGTGATTATTAGTCTAATGATCACAAAGAACCTTTTTAAACATAGCCATGCTACACAAATGCATCTGACAAGATTTGTACCACAGGATTATTTTAAGGGATATATGTAGGCTTGGGCAGGGATGGCCAAGCATTTACAGGCTGCCTCTGTCTACTAGAAAAATAGGTGCCTGTCCAGATGTAAATTTCTGATTCCTCATCAACTGGTCCAAGTTACAGTTGAACTGAGTTATCGGCAAATTCTGCTTCACATGGATGGGAAGTCTGCTCCAGAGAAGTGGTAATCTCTGAGACACATACCTGTCCCTTTAATGTGTCCTATTTCTGTTGCAAATAAGATTTAGGTCCATGGATCAGGTAATTTTGATACTGTTTGTTTTGCAGATGGGAAATATGTGTAGATATATTAGTTGGTTGGCAAACAATGTGTGGATACAGTGAAATAGCACTGCCACACATACGTTGCACTGGCTGGTCACAAGGAAGAGCTGGACAAGGAAGGATAGGCCACAGATATGCTGGGCGAGGGGGTATTCTTGTGGTTAGCATGATGTGCAGTGGTAGGGGTGGACCTGTGCATGGATATGGCTGTGGTATGTAACACACAGGGATCTCTCTGGAGCTGTTGGGGATTGGGGGTTCCCTGGCAGGAGGTATGGCAACTCACAAGGCCCCATAGTGTGAAGATATCATGCTACTGTTAATGTGTATGGATGTCCCCAGCAGGTGTACTGATGGCATATAAGAACATCATGTGGAGGGCAAGCAAGATGTGGAGATAATTTCTCAGATTATTTGCAGCTGGCTTTTGCAGGACAGCAAAGTCCAGATAACTAGTGCAACCCTACAACAGTACACAGATATACGGCAGTGATGCAATACCAACTAGGGCAAGCTGGAGGGGAGCTCATAGCAATCCTGTTTCAGTGAGTGAAACTGTAGGTCAATAGATGCATTACCTATACACTTGGTAACTGCAGGTTTATGTTGCAGGGAGTGTTTCCATAACTATATAATTGTTACAAAAGGCTACTTTCAAGCTAGTATTCATATGGATATGCCACAGCTGCAGTACCCCTTACCACAACACTGTAAGCCACTATGCACCTCCTCTGGATTCTGTCTTGTGGCATTAGTGTTTCTATGCTGTCAGATATTACTTCAGGCTGCTCAGATAATTCCGCTGCTTCTACTTTTTTGCTGCACATTGTAGCATCAAACATGACAGATCACCTAATAAAACCACTGATATATAGTAGTTTGCTATACACACACACACACACACACACACACACACACACACACACACACACACACGCACACACTAATAAAGCTAGATTTTGCCATTGTCTTTCATTCACTTTGCTTCACAGAAACATATCAATAACATAGGGCTTACAAACAGCTTCTCCTCATCTCTGACATGCCGTGCATGCCTGCTCATGCAAGCAGGATGTGGATGCATGTGCTTTCTGCTGCATCACAGCACTGAGGTGTGTTAGTAATGATGTAAAGTCCAGTGCAGGCATGATACTCAGCCTGACATCTTGTATTGCTGTAGATTCATAGCAATGTTTGCCACTGCGAGTATCCCATGGAGATGACCTGGCTGCTATTTTAAGTGGAGCAAAAGAATACTACTTCTCCTAGACAGCAAGTTCAGGGGATACCTGTTAGGAATGTTAACTGGTGCATCCCATGCCTGCTGTGAGCTGACAGACCAGCTGTCCTAGGTGACAGGCATCCCCCATACCACTAAGCACTGCAGGCAACATTATGATGACTTGGTCTGCTGCTGCCTTGAAGATCGCCAGGTATGGAAAGCAGTGCTGAGACAAGGATGTCCAGAATGATATAGTAAGTAAGTACCATTTCTAGTGTGTGTCATGTTAGCAATGGGAAATACTAGTGAGTGTCATACTACAGTTGGTAATATTTTTAATGTCTTTCTCAGCTGCATTCCTAAAAGAATTGTTTTCTTCTGACAGATCCCAATATATACCAGACTGTCTCCTGTGGATGACTGTGTATCTGTCATGTTGCTGATAGCTGTATTCCTGAGACACTGTGTTGTTTGATGAAGAGAGGCACATTACATTGCCTTGGGGGGTGAATTGTGGCCACAATTTCATGTTTCTGCATCCCTTCACACCTGTAGTAGTATAGCTACTTGTGGTGCAGTGTACTTACATTTGATAATGTAGATTGCCGTCCTAGCTGTGAACATCCTATCCTGTTCCTGCTTATTTGTGCATACACTGAGTAGTGCAGTATCTGTCTGGGGTCTGTGGATACCCTCTCAGGCTTCTGCTTCTTGCTTCCATATTCAACATGGAGCCTTGCACTGCAATCTGTATCTCAACACCGCTCTATGTGATGGCTTTGTCTTTCATCTTGAACACAGCACAGTGAGAGTAGAATGCCTCCACCTGCCACAGGAGGCAGTAGGGACTAATTGCACAGCAGGATTAGTAGTGTCCTATTTCTGTACTTGTGCAATGTCCTCCTCACTAATGGTACCCTTCCCTTTGTGCCTTCCTTATACAAGTCCTGATAATCCATCTTAGACACAGGATGGCCAGTTGCTACCCAGAGCTAACCCAGCTGTGACTGTGGCTGAGGTTGGTATGTGAGCAGGGGTTACTTCAAGGGATGAGGGTTCTGGCCTATCCCAGACAGTTAACCCACCTCAGTCACCTGTTGCAGATGGTGGTAGTGGCAATGACACACTGGATCATCATGCATAAATACCTCTTACTGCATGTAGTAAACTTGCTAGACCAGCTGGCCAATGCCATCAAGCCACTAGAAGCAGAAATGGTTCATGACACTAGGCACCCAGACCCATGTCCTCCATCTGCTTCATCTGAGAAACGTCCCTCAGGGCCAGTCAGCAGCTGTCATGCTGCCTCTACTGCACCTTGTCATCATCAGTTTGTCTACCCTCTGTTTGTGTGTACCTTATGTCTTTCCCTCCTGTGTATGCACATCCACGCCTGTTCACCTGTATTGTTCTATGGGTGTTTGTGTGCATCCACCTTTTCCCCCTTCAAGTCATTCATCTCTTCCCTTCTCTCACCATATATACAAGTGGTGGCCTCCCCTCCAGCCCCTTCTTCACCTTCCTGTGCTCCTGCAGTGGGCATCTCTGCTTGTTAGACCCCTTTTTCTACTTTCTTATACTTGCTGGGGTCCTATTGGATTTTCATGTTCTCTGTGCATTTCATCTCTGAACTGCAGAGCAACATCAATTGCTGCTGGCTGCTGCTCACGCTTCCCGCTGTAGCTGTTATACATGTTCTCACCAGTTTTGTGCTATGATGTAAAAGACCTTTAACTTGCCCTTCTCTCTCAGCTACTTTAGTCTGCTTCACTTATGACATCATCTTCTGCCTTCTATAACTCCTTGAAGTGCAGCTTCCTGCCTACTCATGCACGATATCTATGCTTAGTTATTCTTGTATACTTGACACTGTAGTGTATTCTCTGTATGTAGCATAAGGCATCCAGCACACTGACATGCATTTCTTTGAAGTCCAGCCTAAGTCTAAAATATGACATATGATGCAATTGTTTTGTTTATGTATATGATTTCCTCTATGTTATTTAATCAAGTAACTTTATATTTGTGAGTGTACGGGTGTGTGTAGAGAGAGAGAGAGAGATGGATAGATAGATATGGATATGTAGACATATAGTTAGAGATAGATATATAAATGCGCACACACACACACACACACACACACACACACACACACACACACACACACACCAAATACATACCTATATATATATATATATATATATATATATACAAAACTGACTCATGGCAACTCTATGGGAAGACCCCATAAGGTTTTCAAGGCATATTACAAAAGTAGATTGCCAGGCCTTTCTTCCACACAGATGCTGATGCTGCCCAGTTGTTTCTCACCCAGGTTTTAACCACAGGACACAGGTTTATCAGTTGATAATCTTGTGCCTTAACCTATATATATATATATATATATATATATATATATATATATATATATATATATATATATAATCACAAAGAACTTAGTAAGTGGCCAAATGGAGCTAACAGACCAGCAAGTAATCCAAAACAAAAAAGCCAAGAATCCAAACCGCAGGAAGCACTTTTAATAACACAGCAAAGCCTTTGAACCAAAAAGTTCTTTGTCAATGCATATACAAACATATTAAAAACAACCATTTTTAAATAAAATCCCATCCAATCACTACAAGCCATCGTCTCACATGACTAATTAATCAATAAAATAAATAAACACACTTAAATGTATGTTACAATAATTACAGCAGCCCTAGAATTAATAGTAACAACAAAACACTTTAAAACTAAACATAACTATGTCTTTTTTAAAATTGGTTTAAGACTGTTTACATTATTTAAGCTAGGAAATCTATCAGCCCTAAAGTAACTAATCCACTTATATTCACATAATTCAGTTTTGTTCACAATATCTGCCCCTCTTTTCAGCTTATGAATTTTTTGTAATACTCTAAATGTAAATGCATGCTGTGGCCCAAAATCAATTATACGTTTAATTAGAGCACTGGTCTCAACATTTTTTAGAATTTCAGAAAGGTGGGATCCAATTCTCTCTTTTCATTTTTGATTTGCTTTACTTATATAGAAACAAGTGCATGACTTACAATTAACTAAATATACCACATTTGCAATTACACAAGTAGCAAAAATGTTAGGTGTTAACACTTTATGTGTAATCGGATGAACAAATCCATTATCAGTTTTATATAACTACAGTATGTGCAGTTATGGCAAGGAATTGTAGTCCTTTTATTAGACGCAAAGCTGTTTGTTTCAGTGCTAAAATATGTTTCAAATTCCTCTCCCTTTTATAAACAAACTTAGGTTTCTCTACCACTAAGTTCTTAAGCACAGGGTCAGAACATAATATAGACCAATTTTTTCGTATCATTTGTTGTATCATAACTGAATGCCTATTGTATTTCATAATGTAACCAGGGTAGGAATTTGAGGTGTTATAATCATTATTTAACATATTATGTCTATATCTCCCATAATAATTAGAACCATGTCTCTCATCATAATTAGAAAAAAAAAAAAAAAAAAATATATATATATATATATATATATATATATATATATATATATATATATATAAACATGCATGAACTCAGTTATTATGTGTGCACATATGTAAAAGCTTTCATGTTAATTCTGGAGTCATGCTGCTACTGATGATTTCAACTGCATTTATAATGTGCTTCAACTATAGTTATTGAATCAAAGGGGGTGCAAACATAGGATGGTGTACATTCTATAGGAGGGACAGGAATAGTAAAAAAAATGTGGTATAGTTGTATATAAAATGAGGGGGTCAGGGAAATGGAATAAGAATAAACAATGAGGAGAACAGGCACTGACCATCAGATGTGAGAAGGCCTTACATACCAAACACGGGCAGTATACTGACCCCTTTACTTATGAAGGCCAAAAAAGTTAATATGGCAGAGGAGATACCTTAGATGGCAGATAAGGGGAGTTAATATTGGTTCAAGGCTTTAGTATGCCTGGTGTAACTTAGGGAAAATTGAGTGCAGTCGTAGTACACATCCCTATGACTTCTGATAGCACATGTCTTGCATAACTGGCACTTACAGCTACTCAAGAACAAGTAATCTTTGACTTAGTCCTCTCAAATGGGGGAAGAAAGGATTTCAGATAAGGAAATAGACAGGCATTTGGTAACACTTCATGAATAAGCCATAACTCAGCAAACAAAACCAGGACTGAAAATGATTCCAAAGAGAAAAAAAATCTTGTAATTCAGGTCAACTTTCTGGGCATTTTGCAGTTCTATTTTTGATACACAGCTGCTTTTTTTTTAGAACATCCATATTTACAACTCAGTCTGCCAGAAACATTGGTACTCCAGGGCAATTTTTTTACATACTTTAGCATCCCTGTCTGTTGACCATCAACCCTTCTACTGATTTTGACTCTATTCCTTTCCTGGAGAGAGAAGAGTCACCAGTTTCCTTACGAAGGAACCAAACAAAGGGAACCATCATTCAGACAGGCACGGATGGTGACTCAGTCATAGTCCTCTATTCTGTGTTAATGTATAATGTTTCCCATCAAGGTGGGGATAGGAAAGAAACTATAAATTACACAATACATTTTCACTCCTGTATTTAAAATAAGCTACTGCAAATTCACTAGTCCTGCAGGTTTACTGTTAAAATTGTTCATAGGCTTAACTTCATAAAAAATGACTATATTGTTACAGATTTTTTATTCTTTAAGCAGGTAAAGAAAAGTAATGATTACTTTGTATGTACTTGCTTAACCACTCATTACTTAAAACTGTTCATCTATAACAAAATCATCTTCTGAAATCATTAATTGATCTCTTTGGATGCATTTTCAGTGAATCACATCTAGAAAATATTATAAAATCATAACTTTTCTTCTTCTATATAAATCCTTCTTAAGATTCTCACTCTTAACAGGAGGGAAACTAGAGATGATGCATGATGCTTCTGCACCTATTAATCACCTAGGAAAAATATTTAACTCTTCTCTCATTATTTTCAAATACTGGTTTATAAAACTACAGTCAGGGCATTTCAGTATTATAACCTTAAGTTCAGTGAACAAACTAAATGCAATAAATGAACTCTTAGTTGTTTCTACCAGTCCACAAATCCACTGGATGAAAATGACACATAAATATGAACGAGTCTGTCCCCAGTACGATGAAACGTGATCTCAGTCAGAGTATGGGACTGGAAAGAGAATGTAAGCAGTGATTAGGTAAGTATATGAGGTGTCATGCATCTCAATGGTGGTGAATGGTTGGGTAGTAAGAAAGATGAAGATAGAAAAAGACTAAACTATGCTGCTCATTGAATGTGTGGTTATTTGTTATGATGATGAATGCAGTAAGCCAAACTGGCAGAAATGAACCATAAAATGCAAGATGGGACATTAGAGATTTATTTATTTTATTTAAATTTGTTTTCCCGAGTAGAGCACTGATAAATTCTGAACAATTTTAGTCTCAGGGCTGTTTTAACTTGTGTGTCAGTGATTGCCGGGGTTCTGCATTCTTCTGGTATGGTTATGGGCCCTTTAGGGGGTGAAGTTTGCACTAAACCTGTCTGCCAGAATGTTGGCAATATCAGTCGGTTCAATGTATTTTGTGCCATTCTGTACTAACTCAGAGCAGATCTGAGAGTTTCCATTTAGGTTCTTGTCATAGCTAAAGAACGCTTTGTGATTATCGTTGGAGTCCTTGGCAATTTTTCCTTTAAAGCAACCTTGGATGATTTTATGAGGGATCGTAGTTTCTTGCTGATACTGATCAGGGATGTCTTTCCTTCTTGGGGTTTTACTCTTTTCTGTACTAGTTTCCTCCTTCTATTGTATAGCTTGTTTATGGCAAGGATCCACCAGACTGGTTTCCTTTTCTTGGAGGAGTGAGTTTTGGTTTTGCTTGGGATAGCACGATCCATGCATTCTTGCAGGTGCTCATAGAGTGCCTTTGTAAGGGATTCATCAGCTTGGACAGTGTTGTCCTTTAGCATGGGGGCTGTGAACCTTTTCACCTCGGTCTTAAGTAACGTGAAGTTTGCTTTTGAAAATTATTTCATGGTGGTTTCCTTGACTGGGTGTGCGGGCGGAATGTGGATAGTTGTACATGGATGATCTGTGAGGCATCGTGCTGTGCCACTAACATGGAGGTGTGGGTATCCTTGATGAATATGGATACACCCCTGCCTTTTGTGTTTCAGTCTAGGTTCTGTGGCCAAAAAGTATGGTATGAGTTATAGCCTGGTAGTGCTGGGGTGCTCTCTGGAACCTTAAACCAGGTTTCTGTTACTGCACAGATATCAATGTTCTCCATACTGAGGAGTGCCTCGAATGCAGGCATTTTGAGGTTTAGACTTCTGGCGTTTAGTAGCATTACCCTCAGTTTTTGGTTACTTGTGCTATTTATGGTGGCGGGTTTGTCTTTTGAGCCTTGCCTAAAAAAGGCACTATGGGGGCGGGAAAAGCCTTGGCCAGTATTCGAAAGCCTAAGGGTGACAGGTGCAAACCATCTCTTGTGAAGCAAAGTGGCTTGTCAAACATGTCATCCCATGGATCCACTTTGAATGACACCAGAAACTTAGACAATTGTTGAAGTTGATAATTTTTTCTTTATACTGTGGCATCATTCTTGGTGAGGGCAGGATGCTACTCAGGGTCAGGGTCATACCAGCATGGGCTACATGATCAGAGAGCTCTTCCATGTCTCTTTTCATGTAGTCCAGGGAGGTACATCTCAGGTCATTCACACCAACATGGACAATGACAGAGTCGTATTTGTACTTGTTCTGGAGTGACCCGAGTGCTTGTGTTATGTGGCGGATCCTGGCGCCCGACAGGCAGCTAACTGTAACCTTCTCCTAGTCCAGCCTAGTTAGTAGGACATCAGTGTGCCTGACTATAGAGTCACCTATTACTAGTGTGTTGGGTATGTTATTTTGTGTTAATGGCTGTGATTGCATGGCACACTGATTATGTGAAGTATTGTTTGTGATGGAGTTTAGAGATTGCTTGAATGTCTGCTTTGGAGGTCTCTGTTGCTTTTGCAGATTTTTATTTTGAGCCTCCGAGTATGTTTTCGTGTATTTATGTGTGTTATTTGCCAGTGCTAGTTTAATAGGTCTATGTGAGACTGGTGGTGTGTTGCAAGTATTTCCCTTCTCCTCTCGACTGTCAGTTCCAGTCTTGGGTTGAGAGAGCTTTGCCTCCAGTTTGGCTGTATAATTGCATCTCTCGCATATATTAGTGTTTGGTCATAGGAGGAGAGGGTTGTCTGTGTACATGAGGCAGTTGTAACATTGCCTCAAAATGCCCAAATTCACCAGTTGGACTGGAGAGCAAACCTGAAACTGCCCTTTGGACATGCCTGAATAGGTAAAGTGAGCTGTTTTACTGATTGGCTGGTAGGGACAAATAGAGAGTCTTGTCCTTCTGGACAGTATAGGGGGATCTCGTGCTAGGGTTAATTAGTGTGCCTAGACCTGATGTTAAACATTTTTGAGTTTTTCCATTCAAACAATTTCTCTTTCATAACTTTCCACATTCCTTCTGCAGTTTTTACACTGAATGCATTACTCCAATTAGTTTTACATAGTGACTGTTTTGCTTCCATATAATCTGCTATTAATCTTCTGTGCAACAGATTAACCTTTATAACCCCATAATCACTGCACATCAAAGGTGGTAAAATTTGACATGAAGTAACAGTAATTTCTTTAGGAACACAGGCAATGTCTAGTATGTTTTATTCCCTGGTAGTTTTTTGTACAGTCTGAAGCAATTGCTGTTTGTGAACCTACATTCTGAATAATTTCCTTGCTAATGTTGTTGAATCAATATTATTCCAGTCTGTTTAAGTTCTCAGCCACTATTATTCTTCCCTCGTGTGTTTCATGCAAGAAATTTATAAATTCCTTTAGGTTATCTGCACTTGACTTTGGAGGTCTGTACTCTCCAACAATTGTTATATGTTCCAGGGTAGTCTTTACTGTCCCAGTTACACAATCTATAGTATTGATGTCATCACTGGACATGTTATAGTCACAGGAATCATAACTATCTTTAATCTCTGTCATAACATCGCCACCTGATTTTTTTGTTATAATGTCTGTTACAGTAAAACATTTATACCCTTACAGAACTGGTTTCCAATCATTGTTCTTTAACTACATTTCATTAACAATAACAACATCAGTCATGTGGGAATGCAGCAAATGTTCCTATAAAAAAAAACTTTATTATTAATGCTCCTAGCATTAACAACCACCCAAGTAGCATCAAATGCTGCTATCTGTGAAATGTTAAATTTTTGACCTGGCAAAAATCATGCCTTGTGTTTGTCATATATTGCAAAATATTTGCAAAAATTGTCTTCCCTGATCTTGACAAGTGCATGCCATCCTATCTGAACATGTATGCCCAAAAGTAGGTTTGGATGCTCTACACATATTCATTTTTTTTAAATGGGCTATGTTTTTCATGCTGTCTAAGAGGGCTGTAAGTTCCCTTCAAACAGTGAAAGAGCCCTTGTTGATGAGCTCATTTGTACTGACAATAATGAAAACAGAACAGTACTGCCTTGCATTAAAGGATTCTAAGGCCTGCCTCACATCTTCTGTTTTTGTTGCTGGCAAGCATAACACTATCTGATGTTCATTATCTTATATGTGGTGCAACAATTAGTATTGTCACCTCACAGCAAGAGGTTCTATAGTTCGATTCTCAGCTGGGTTGTCTTCTGTGTGGAGTCTGAATGTCCTCCCTGTGATCTTGTGGGTTTCCTCTCAGTGCTCTGGTTTCCTCCCACATTTGAAAGACATGCAGTATGTGGATTGGACACTCTAAATTGGCCATAGGTGCAAGTGTGTGTGAGTGAGTGGTAAGGATGAACTACCATGGCAGAGCTAGCCAACCAGTGGTGTCAACCTTGGCTCGAGATGATTGTCACTGTTGAAGTGACATGCCGACCCCATGTGCAAAATGGGAAAAAGGAGTTGAGGATGGATAGATTACCTTCTATGCAAACATAAATATCAGTTCCTCTAATAACTGAATCTACAACTACAAAAATATATTTTCTGCTGGAGAATCTTCAATTTCTAATTCAGTAATATCTGCTCAATAAATTGTTACAAAGGAATGATCTTCAACCCCATTAGTCTTATTAATCTCAATGTTTTCACTGCTTATTGCATTTGGAAGCATGATTCTTATCCAACTGGCTTTGTACATCCACACCTTGAACCATATTATGAACGTCTGTCTTTCTCCTCGTTTTTCTTACAGTAATAGTCTTCAGTTGTTCCACGTTCATTTTTTATTTCTTCCTTTTCACCTGCCACTTGCCTCTTTTTTCTATCTTTTTGGAATTTTTTTTCTCTGTAGACTGAAAGTTTTCTAATAGAAAATTGTTATCATTCTCTGTAATCTGTGTGTTACATAACAACACAGTGTCCTTTTTGGTAGGTATTCTCTTACTTTACAGACATTTATCAGTTTCGTTTTCTTCCTAGTTATTTGTTGTGAACTTTTTCCTTTCTTTTTTTAATTTCCTTCTCTGCGCTCTGAATCCTAAGATTGCTGAATACTTGTATTCACAATTCCAAATTTTTCAGTGGCATTATCTTGTTTCATAGGGATTGAGTGATATCTGTGGACGATAGACACATACTTTTCTAAATGTGTTCTATTTGCTCTTTGCCTAACATTATTTATCTCACCTGTCCAGTCATTAGTATCTATAACAACAGTTCTCCAAGCCATGCCAATTGCACAAGTACAATTGTCATCAGTAAGTCTATAATTACCACTAATAATGGTAAGCAAATCATCCAGCTTTTGACATGAGGAATCCAGATCACCAGTGTTAAATATTCATAGCATTTATTACACTGTACAAGGTATTTGTGTTTTAGCAAATCATTAATTGCATACTCATTTAAGGAAGCTGCAAATGAATTAAAAATTCTAAAAGAAAATAATCAAAATCAGTCACCGCAGAATTTAAAGAGAACTTAAATCAACTTCTATGAAAAAAAAATCATACTAAGAATATGCAATTAAATATTTAAAAATCGTTGCTCTGCTCTGACAGTACAAGTTGTGAAATTCTCACAAAAGCTGGAATTGCTTTACATTGCACGCATCACTAGTGCTTGCAGTTGCACCTCTTTTTAATAGTAAAAAATCAATAAATCACAAACCAAGACAGGAGCTTTGGATTTTCCTCTCTGAAGTTTTTGTGAATTTATAGCTGACTATGCCCTGTGGGATGGCTCGAGTTTGCCTGTCTAAAACCTATCCCTTTCTAACAACTAGGAGTAAAAATTAAAGGCAAAACAACAACATATAAATCAAAGTAAATCTTCTTGTCTACAAGCTACCCCTTGCTTCCTACAAACAGTGAAAAACAGTGGTAAAAAATAAAATATAAATTCAAATAAAAACTTCTCTTACCAAGATACTGCACAGGCAATCACAAACCGATACAGCCCAAAAAACTCCTATAGGTCCGGAAAGCAATGACATTCAGCAGAAAAGCCAGTCAGTCCTTCAGTAAACTTTATTTCAATAAAAATAAGAGCTTTCATTCACTCAAACCATATGTGAACTTCTTCAGGCTCTTCACCAACAGTAACAGCACTGTTTAAAAAGACTCCAGTAACAGGATGCAACCATTACACCACTTTCTCAAGTGTCTTAACGGTCCAGACACCCTTTTCTTTAAAATATTTTTTTAAAAACATTTTAAACATAAAACAAAGACAGGTACAAGAGCAAACTACCTTATTATTCAAATAACTTGTTTTAACCCCAGAGGTAGTGAACACTCGCTTAAAATATTACCTATCCTTTCAAAGCTTTTAATGCTAAAATAGGTTTTATACTGCAGCAATCATTCAACCCTGGATAAAAATAGGCATTAAAAATTAGTTGCCGTATTAACACTTTTGCAAGTGAAGTTCCCATGGCCCTCCCCTCACCTTTACTTGACATGATCAATGGCAAAATATTAAAAAAAAATGATACTTATTCATGTTCAAATGTTTAGCTAAGGCATTAGATAAATTCATTTTGTTAATACTATATTCATGTTTGTGGGGTATTTCTGCCAGGTAGTAGTGTGAGAATGTATGGATTACTGTTATGTCTGCATATTAATATTCCCATTGTACTATACAGGATGGGTGCTACACTACAGGTAGTCTCCTTTCACAAGCAGTACTTAGTGGCATACTCACGTGGTTCTATTCTTTCTCCACACAGCATCATGCCTGGCAAAGGAAAAGCAAAAAAAAGTTCATGTTCTCTGCTATGGAGAATGATGTCTTGGTGCAAGCTTTCAGTCTCTATGGCCAACAGCTGCTCAGGTAAAAGACTGCTGACCAGCCCTAGTATGACTGTGACTATGACTATTGTTGCAGATATTAATGTTGTCATTGGCCAGAACTGTAACTGTTAGCAGGACAGACACAGGTTCACTGACACTTTTTGTTAAGATGAGAATCATGTTATCCGCCTTGTATGGGAAGGTGGAGCTTTGGGAACTGAGCCATCAGTTGAACTACCTTTGACAGAGATGGGAGAGTTTCTGATATTTCTGCATGAGGATCAGACTAATCACATTCCTATGGCTGTGTGTTAGTTTTAGGAACTGAGCTGCATTGTGTCTCCAGAGTATCAACTGAAGATGGCCTAGGTGTGTGGTGCACTATTAGGATATGAGTGATGTGGTTTTTATCCTTATATTATGGAACATGACACTGTTGAGGTGTACTTCCTATACAATGGATACAGCAGGGATACAAACCACAATGATACCTACACAAAGTAAGGTTATATTACCCATTATTGCTGCTGTTCTCCATTCTATTAGTTCTGCATTAGGTGTAAAATAGTGGTGATGAGATGTACTTATCTTGGGTCTTATGCTTTGGTGTCTTCACAGATGAAGCCGTACCTACCTCCTTCACCATCTTTCACTGCCTGATATAGGGCAGAGTTTCAACTATGACAATGATGGTAGTAAGAAACTGGTGCATGCAAGGAATACAGTATCCATGCTGGACATGTGCTATGCATCCAAGATCCCCTACCTAGTCCATGGACACCACACATGAATGACAGCTTGGACCTGACACATGCTGTCAGGTCAGTGTGTTATCCCCCAACCCGGCACAACCATCGTTGTCTGCCATAAACTCTGTAGGATGTGGACTTGAACATGTGGATGTGCATACTGGTGCATGTAGATGACGTGGGTACTACCCTACCTAAGAAATAGATGCATCAATAGGTACTACCTAACATATATGCAGGGCAATCATGGAGGCACAGGTGAACAACACCTCAGCCTTTGCAGAGATGTTATGAGTATGTCAGGATGTGTGTGATGACCTATGGAAGTACATGTCTTGTATGTGTGACATTTTTGACAGGATCAGTTGCCTACGGGTGCATGGCATGCCGGGAATGGTTCTTGCAGCCACTCTGCTTCCACTTCTACTTAAAATATCCATCTTGTAAAGGGAAGACCAAGGTTGTGTTCACACAGAACCACCACTTCCACAGCAGTGTAGAGTGGGGAGGTGTGTTCAAGCAGAAGAGGGCCTCCTCAAAACTGTAGTAATTGTACAAGTGCCAAGTCTAATGCTGGATATCACTCACTGTCATGCAGCACACCTGCTTATAGGCCAGACCATTTTACTACCCATGACACTCCTGGAAGAAGCAGCTCATCCATGGATGGGTATGCACAGGATGGCTGCATGTCTTCCATGTGTACCCTGGACCTATTTGTTAGATTAAGCCACAGTGCTGCAACTACTAAGGCTGTACTCCAGAATACCTCCCACACACACACACACACACACCACTACAGCCCTCAGTGGCACACACACACACACACACACACACACACACACACACACACACACACACACACACACACACACACACACACACACACTCAGTTGCACAAGTGAAAATTACCCCTCCCAAAGAATTTTGCAGTAATGCACTTCAGACCCATATCTAACACACATATACTACACTACAAATGTTCACTTCAAAAAATACTGACACATTTCCCATGATTTACATTGCACACTTGTCCTGCCTTGCTTAACAGTACAAATAATGATAATTGTGTTGTGCCCTGCCCTGTTTATTTTGTTACTTGGGTTGCATATGTATGACACATAATGTGCCACTATATGTATGAGGAAGCACACTGTGGTATTGGTTTTGCATGCATTACATATTATTTTTGTATATATGTTCAATAAAGGGACCAAAACTATGTGGCAGATGCTGTCCCTTTGCCAGTGACAGGACTTAATGCTTCCTCTTCCAACTAGTATATTCACAACCTGTTGCTAGATACTCCACTGACTCCTCATTTTGCTGATGCTTCACTGCCTAACATGCATTTGACATCTCTGCAGCAACTGATTCCTCATTGTCATGCTGTGCCATGTTGCACACACTGAAAATATCTTAGCATAGATTCCCACATCATACTGCAGAGCACTGCCAGATACATTCAAGCAGTGAAACCATGCCTTCAGCAGCCTAAATACATACTCCATTATGATCCATGTTTAAGATAGGGCATAGTTATAGTCATTGCCTTTCACAGTCTTGGAGTTTCAGATAGGTGATATCAAGCAGGACTCCATTGCATACCTGGCATCATCAATATGATCCCTGTGGGGAAAGTCACCCTTCAGGAACTGCTGGTAATGGTCAAAAGTGTGCTATATGTGGGAATCATGGTAACTGCCTGGGCGGCCTGCAGATACATTGTAGGTAATACTGTTTACATTGCAGACCACCAGGCAGTTGATGGAGTGATACCCTATATGATTCATATGCCATGTTCTCAGCACACATTTCAATAGGGCTGCAGCCTGTGGTCCCTAGCATCTCAGTGGCAAGCTGTATTATAAACATCCTGCATGGTATTGGCTGTCTCCTTTGTGGTATGTGGGGACCTTATGTTCTCTCCCACATGCTGCAAGATGGCACTGCAAAACTAATTATTCTTGAGGCAGATGACAGGTATATCCTTACTATGCCCCCTGTTGGTCAGTGAAAGGTCCCTGTAGCTAATATTTGTAAAGCCACAAATATCTTAATATCCTCTTGGATAGGTAATCATTGAGTGCCACTGACCTACAAATAAGGCTGACATATGTATGTATGCATTTATACACACACACACACACACACACACACATATATATATATGTGTGTGTGTATATATATATATATATATATATATATATATATATATATATATATATATATATATATGTATATGGGTCTACTTTGTTTGATAGAAAACACATTTCACTGAAACTCGTTTTGTCGAAGCCTCATTTCACTGGAAATGAATTGCCTGAGCACAATTCACTAAAAGCTCACTTCACTGAAAACTCATTTGACTGAAACTCATTTCATCTAAACAGGTATATGCCCTTTTCCCCACTGTAGTGCAATCCTGGAGTTAGTATATATAGTAAGAGGGGGTGTGGGGGGCATAACCCTCCATCTATTTTTAATGGTGTAAACCATAGACATGGATTCTTAAAATTCAAATGAATAACTCTTTCTAGAAAATAATATATACCCAAACTATGTGGGGGGGGGGTCTGTGCCCCCCCAGCTATATATACTAACTCCAGGATTGCATGATTAAAAAGAAAAGTTGTTATAACCCCCCTTACTACCTATTTTAAGTTCCTTTGAAAGCGTATGTTCACAGGAAATCCACAGGTCCCTTAAAGAACACAAAAATAGGGTGTTTAATTTATCGAAGGATGAAAAAGTGTTATTAGAGAAACTAAGGGATGATGTGAATGTTAGATATATGAAACCTGACAAGGGTGGTGGTATGGCAATAGTAAACAACGTAGATTATCATAATAGAATTTTTTGTATGTTGAATGATGAATCCAAATACGAATTGGCCTCAAGGAATGAAATAAATCTCTCATATAGGAAAATTAAATTAATGTTGGAAGATTCGTTGTACCAGGGGGTCATTAATGAAGAAGTTTATAATTTTTTGAATGTGGAACATCCAACTATTCCCATCGCCTTTGGTATCCCTAAAATTCACAAGGACCTGGCTGACCCCCCTTATCGACTTATTATATCTGGTCATAACAGCATTACGTACCCCTTAGGAGTTTTTATTGATCGTGTGATTAAAAATTCTATCACTCTGGTTGAACACATATTAATTGATTCTTGGGATTTTTTAAAAAGAATTAAAAATGAATTTTATAAAGAGGAGATTTGTTTTTCCACTGTGGACGTAGTGGATCTTTTTACGTCCATACCTCATGACCAAGGTTTAGACATGTTTCAAGAAGTTTTAGTTGCAGAAAGTAATTTAACTGGTGCTATGATTAATTTTATTGTTGGTTTGATGGAGTTAATTTTGAAAAATAATTTCTTTACTTTTGGGGGAGAGTTTTACAGACAAGTTAATGATGTAGCAATGGATAATAGCTGCGCACCCATCTTTGCTAACTTAGTGATGTATAGATGGGAATCTATGTTTTTATTTAACACCCCGTTTAAGGATAATTGGTTTTTATATTTAAGATTTTTAGACGATGTTTTTATTCTTTGGAAAAAAGAAGGTTTACATGTGAAGTTATTGGATTATTTGAATAAGGCATGTGACTATTTCAAATTTACCGCTTCCACTAATAATAAAAATATTAACTACCTAGATGTTATGTTATATAAGGATTCCAACACAAAAAACTTCCAGTCTTACTTATACAGAAAGCCCACCTTTTCTAACGATTGCTCAGAATTTACTAGTAACCACCCCACCTATGTGAAAAGGAATATTGTCAAGGGACAGATGGTTAGAGTTTTAAGAATGTGTTCTAATTTTGAGTTTGTAAAAAAAGAAACTCAACTTCTTTTAGAAATGTTCACAGCTAGGGGCTACCCATATTGCTTTGTTTCTCAGATCCGTGAAGATGTTATGAAACAGTGGGGTGATAGATATAAACCCCTATTAGGAGCGGATGAGGACACACCATCAACCAAGCTACAAAAAGTTAACAATTTTTCACAGGCCATGGTATTAACTTATGGTGAAACTTCAGGTAATATCCAAAAAATTATTAAGAACAATTGGACCATGTTTAAGGGGAGCAAGGAATTGTTAACAACAATTGGTGAAAAACCTTTATTTACGTATAGGATGAATAATAATATAACATTTCTATTAGAAAATCAACATTCTATTAAGAACAATAAATTAAAAGGGACATCCAAATGTGGTTCCTGTGAATATTGTAGATTTATTATTGAAGTTCCCAAAATTAACCTGGGCCCTTATGATATGGAGATCACCTTTACGGGGGGGGTCTTGCAACACGGCAGGGGTGGTGTATTTAGCTACCTGCTCGGAGTGTGGACAATTTTATGTGGGGAAAACTGAGAGAAAATTGAATAGAAGAATATATGAACATTGTTATAGTATCAAGAGAAAGGATGAGAAAATGCATTATTTAAACACATTAAACTATTCCCTTCACATTCTTTTAAATTTGGGATTTTGGAAGTGGTAGGACATGATTTTAGAGGTGGCGATTGGAATAACAAGTTGTTGATGGCTGAAGTTAGATGGCAATTAAAACTCAATGCTAGTGAATTCCCTGGGTTAAATGAACATGTTAGCATCAAACATGAGCTAAAATTTAGGGCCTTGAAACTTTGAATTTTGGTTATTTGGGCCTTAAATAGTTATAATTGTTTATACATATACGATTTTATTGTTTTAGTCTTTCCAATTTCGATTTCTAGCACACTGTTTTATACATTAGTTTTGTTATTTATTTAGGATTTTTATGATGAAGCACTGTCACTTTAATGATCTTATTATCAATTAAGGGTTAATTATATTTAATGTATAAAAGATTGTGTTAGTGTGATTTTGAACTGTTCTGATGAAGTGATTTTATGAAAGCGCTTGACCTGATACTTGTTTTCTTGTTTTCTTGAACAAACTGTGGTTCTGTGTACCAGTGGTGGTCCTGGGCTGTAGATATTGGCATCAGAGTGGTTATTTGGATTATTGGTTTTGTTTTAACCACTCTTACACCCTTTTGGAGTTTACTTATTATTAATACTACTACTATTACTATTTTACCAATATCAGGCAACCAAAAAAGAATATCAGGGCAAGTGCTCACAAACTGCAAGAACCAAATAACAAACCAGCTAGCACTGAAGGAAGGCTTGACAGCAACACTCAAGTTGAAAGCAGGCTTTATTAAGCAAATTCAGGAACATAAATGCAGGAATAATCCACACAGCATTTTTGTCAGTTAAAAACAGACTGCATCAGATAAAGCAAGTGCAATTGTGCTACTTGTTAAGTACTAAACCTCGTTTTGATCAACCAATAAGAAAATTACATTGTCATTCAAAAAGTTAAAATATATAACCCTATAGTAAAATGCTTTAAAAACCTTGAATAGTAATAATATGAGCCATACAAATGATATTAAAAACTTGTTCAACAAAAAGTGTTACATAAAATGTCTCAGTGGGTTCAACTTTATATATTAAAAAATGAAGTCTAAGTAAAATCCTTTCAGCCAAAATTTAAACAAGAAAAAAAGAAAAAAAAAACACCATCTAGTCTCATACATATGTAATTAAATTTTTCCTGTTTTATATCTTTGCAGCTCTCTGTTTTAACACTGGGACAATGGAAATGTAATCCTTAAGTCTTGGAGGCTTGATGTTCTTCGTGTTTCACTGTTGCAGTCATTACATTTGGGTAATCCTGCTGGCAGGTTGCCCTCAGCCGGCCTGAATTCCAAAGTCTTGGGTCCTGCGTTGGCTGCTGTCATCCCTTCCCTGACGTCAGGTCATCAGCAGTATAAAAGAAGCAGCCAACACCATTTTCCTCAGTCTTTCTTGCTGCGCGGTGCCAGAAGCAGAAGCAGTTCGCAAGTGCCGGTCGGCCGGCTCCTGAGATTTTCGTCTTTGAGTTTCAGATCCGAAGTCTTCAATAAAGCTAAGTACCCTGTTGGGGAAACTTTTATCTTGCTCCAGACCGATGTCAGAAAAAGTTAATAATTGTATTTCTTTTGGAAAGCAAATACCTCACAAGGATTTTCATTCTTACTGTATTCCTTGCCTAGGCCCTGATCACAACGTTACTGGTTGTCTGTTTTGTGCTAGATTTAACCAACGCACTATTAAGCGTCGGTATGATTTTGCTTTAAAATTTTTTGGACGCCAGTTTAATTATCCTGAAATGTCGTCGGATAGCCATCCGACTACCAGAGCTTACAAAAAATGCAAAGAAAAGGATAGAGAAAAACAACCAAGGTCCAAAACCGATGACGAAGCTTCTCCTAAGCCAGTCACCGGTTCTCAGTGAGGTGCTTTCGCAGCCCCTGACGCCCGCTACTTTAGAGTCGCCGGCCTCTACCAGACTCCCACGTGGAGTCAGCCATGCTGGATACTCAAGGTATTGGAGCCTCGGACGCTAATCCCTCAGATGGGTCCGGAGCCGCTGAGCAGGTACCGGCTTCTGAGGGTGTATTCAGACCGAAACATCTTTACATTAAAATGACTTCAGCTTCAAAGGAAAAGACTAAAGCACCTTCTAAAGCAAGGAAACAAACTCAAGAGCCATGTGGACAGGCCTCTATGCTCAAAAAACAGATGCTCAAAATGGCCGAAGACTTGATTACCTTGATCAGGGGTTCCCATCCCCCTCCTGATAAGAGGCCTAGGCAAGACACTGACTATGAATCTTCAGATCAGGTTTCTATTTCTTCTGATTCCTCTTCTGATCAGGAATATTCTCTCCCCCCCCCCCCCATGAGGATTCTGATGCTGAAGAATCTATACCTTCAGCATATCCTCCTGAGGACTATTCCTTTGGAGAAACCTTGCATACCATAAGGGAGCATTTCCACTGGGAGAGCCAAGATTTTTCAGAATCCAAAAAGAGGCTCAGGGATTTTCTTTTACTACCTCAGCACAGGCCTCTAGCCATTCCACCTGTGTTAGACATTGTAGATGATGTGTTTTCGGAGTCTAGTCTGACCCCTGACTCCTTACCCCCAGCTCCTGTTAAGCCTGACAGATATTACAGGGTTCCTGACTCACACACATTTTTTTTAAAAACCCTGCTGCTGACCCAGAAACTATTTCACAGGGTCCAAAGAGAGTTAAGGCTTCCACTGCAAAAAACCCAACCCCATCTGACAAAGATTCAAGGGCACTGGATAGATGGGGAAAAACGCTTTACACATCTGCAACTTTGGCTATAAGGGCCTTAAACTGTCAATTTCATATGCTTAAGTATCAGCAACATGTCATGGGATTGCTTGAACAGAAAATGTTATTAAATTCTGAATGTGCAGAAAACAAGGAAATGCAGGATTTATTGTATGCAGCAGAACAAGTTGGAAAACATGTGGTTTTGATTCTTTGGAGGCCTTCTGCAGGGCTGCAGTTGCAGGTTCTGTAATTAGGAGGCATGCTTGGTTAAAGGAACAAAATCTGCCTGATCATGTTAAAGTTAAATTACTAGATGCTCCTTTACAGCATGATACTTTGTTTGATGTTAAAGCAGAAGAGGTGTTAAAGAAAATGGAGGACAAAGCTAAATCTATGCAAACTGTCAAAGAATGTTTACAAGTACAGCCACCTAGGTTTAGTAGACACTGGCCTACAAAAAAATTGGCCCTTTCCTGTGTCAGACAGACCTCAAAGGGTCTGATCCAGATGCCCTAGGGGCAGATCCCAGGCGCAAGGTTCTTATAGGCCCAAGCAATGGGGTGCTTCTACCTCCAAAGCTGGAGAAGATAGATCACAAACACACAGAAAACAGTCCCAATGACTTCCCCCTGCCTGCACCAAGCACTTATCTTCTGGCAGCACCCTTAGGGGGAAAATTAGCACTTTTTGTTCAAAATTGGCACATCATAACCCAGGACAAGTGGGTTCTAAACATAGCGTCACAAGGCTACAAGTTCCATTTCCATACTCTGCCAAAGGCAAACGGCTGGCCAGATCTGCCAAAGAATCAATGGGCAGAGGCACAAAAACAAGTCTCATCCCTCATGGACATGGGGGCCATTCAACAAGTACCAGAGCAAGAGCAGGGACAAGGATTTTACTCAAGACTGTTCTTGGTACCCAGAAAGGACAAGGCGTGGAGGTCAATACTGGACCTAGCTATTCTGAACACTTTCCTGGATATTCCAAAATTCAAAATGTTGACTTTGCAGCAGCTTCTGCCCATGCTGGGCAAGAATGCTTGGCTTGTGACTTTAGACCTAAAAGAGGCATACCTGCATGTTCCAATCAGACAAGCATGCAGAAGATACCTCAGATTCAAGGCTGGCTCAGTGCATTACCAATTCTCTGCACTGCCCTTTGGCTTATCTACTGCACCCAGGATCTTTACAAAGTGCCTGACACCAGTAATTGCATTCTGCAGACAAAGAGGAATACAAATATATCCTTACTTGGATGACTGTCTCATTCAAACAGAGAACAAGGACATTCTTCTTCAACATCTGGCATTTGTGAAAAGACTTCTAACATGCCTAGGGTACACAGTCAACAAAAAGAAATCAAAACTAGTACCCTCACAAGAGATAATATTCCTGGGTGCAAGCTTGAATACAACTGCCCAGATGGCTTATCTCACACCAGACAAACAAAGGCAACTGACTACCTATTTCAAAATGTTGGCAACAAAGGCCCAGTTATCTGCAAGAAAAATTCTGCAGGCTTTGGGCTTCATGGCATCCTGCATCCTACTAATTCCATATGCAAGACTGCATATGAGGAAACTTCAATGGTACCTAAAAAGTGTTTAGACTCACCATTGCCACAGCCTGGAAACAGTCATTACTCTCATTCCCTGCCTGCAACAGGAGTTTCGATGGTGGGCAAAGGCTTGTCACCAGAACAAGGGACAGCCATTCACATTAACTCCAGCCGGGCAGGCACTAACAACGGATGCATCAGACTATGCCTGGGGAGCACACATGGCAGGAAGATACATTCAGGGCACATGGTCCTCAAACCAAATGCATCTACATATCAATCAAAAAGAGATGTTAGCTGTTCAAAATGCCCTTACAGCCTTCAAGGACCTACTTCATCCGGGACAACTACTGATAAAGACAGACAACACCACGGTCATGTGGTATATAAGCAAGCAGAGGGGCACACATTCTTACCCCCTTTGCAGACTAGCCATGGCTTAATGGGACACAGCATTGACTTACCAAGTACATCTGCAGGCACAATTCCTGCCAGGAAGGAAAAATACTCTGGCAGATGAACTAAGCAGAAACCTCATGGATTCCCATGAGTGGCAGCTGGATCCACAAGTCTTCAGCATGATAACAAGGAAATGGGGATGCCCGGACATAGATCTATTTGCCTCCCCTCTCAATTACCAACTAAAAAGATTCTGCACAAGGACTTATCACAGACAAGCATAGAAAGTGGGCGCCCTATCTTTCAGCTGGAAAAATCTATCAGTATATGCTTTTCCTCCACTGCCTCTCCTCCGCAAGGTGCTCCTAAAGGTCAGACAGGAGAAGCCAAAGATGATACTGATTGCCCCAGACTGGCCACACCAGTACTGGTATCCAATACTAAGAAGCTTATCTCTGTACCCAGCTTGGACCTTACCTCAAATACCTCAACTACTGTCCCAGCAAAATAATCAGATCATGCACAGCCACCTCAGGACATTAAACTTGGCACCATGGCAGATAATGTAGTCATACAAAAAACACCTCTCAGTAAAGCTGTGATGGATGTCATTCTAGAAGCCAGAAGGCTTAGTACTAGAAAGTCTTATGCTGGAAAATGGAAGAGATTCTGTTCCTGGAACCAGGCACAAGGAACTGATACAGCAGTACCAAATATTCCTCAGATTTTGCAATACTTAACTGAGATACTAGACAAAGGCCTATCTTTTTCATCAATTATAATTCATGCCTCAGCCATTTCGGCTCATTACAATACAGATTCACCAATTTTTCTCACCCTTTATTAAGGCAGTACCTCAGAGGATCCAAAAATTTAAGGCCCCCAAGGAGACTACCAATACCTGCATAGGACCTCAACTATGTCTTGGAAAAGCTCACCCTGCCTCCTTTTGAGCCAGCTGCTACTGTTGCTATGAAGTTTCTATCTTGGAAAACAGCTCTGCTCTTAGCAATTACTTCTGCAAGACGAGTTTCAGAGCTACAGGCGCTCATGGCTGTGGAACCTTTCATCCAGACAGGGTTTCCCTGAGGACAAACCCAACATTTATGCCTAAAGTAGTGTCCAGTGCAGCTCTTAACCAAGCCATCCATCTGCTAACCTTTTACCCAAATCCACAGAACAAGGGGGAGAGAATTCTGTATTCTTTGGACATACACAGACAACTTAGATTCTACTTGGACAGAACCAAAGCTTTCAGGAAGACAGAGCAATTACTAGTGGCATATGCTTCAGGATCACAAGGAAAGCCTATCTCAAAGCAGACTATTTCTAAGTGGTTAGGCCACTGCATTTGTTTCTGCTACTTACAGGTCCATGGCAAACCAGTGCCTAAGGGCATTAGGCCTCATTCCACCAGAGCTGCAGCCACCTCAGCAACCTTTCTCAGGGGAGTACCAACCAGAGACATTTTAAAGGTGGCTACTTGGAGTTCAGTGCACACCTTTACAAAGCATTACCATCTGCTAAATCCTCTACTCTAAATCCAGGGCAGGCTTTGCCACTGCAGTTCTGCAGGTCCTCAGAGCCAATCCTACTGCTGTCTAGTTCCAGCCTCCCAACCATAGCTTTGGGACTCTACCCAAATGTAATGACTGCAACAGTGAAACACGAAGAACATAGTACAGTTGTGTACACTTACCATAAATGTAGATCTTTGAGTGTATTCACTGTTGTAGCCTAGGTTACCCACCCACCTTCCCCCTTTTTTCTTTTGGATCTTATCTTTCCTTCTCTGATTTATACTACCTATGTGGTGTATTTGCTTTTAGATGAAGGTAAAATTTATATTGATGTATTTCTGAATATATATATATATATATATATATATATATATATATATATATATACTTTGGCTATCCTTTTTGGGGCAGCTGACATCTGGGGCAAGAAAAACTGAGGAAAATGGTGTCGGCTGCTTCTTTAATACCCCTGACGACCTGATGTCAGGGAAGGGGCGGCAGCAGCCGATGCAGGACCCAAGACTTTGGAATTCAGGCCGGCTGAGGGCAGCCTGCCAGCAGGATTACCCAAATATAATGACTGCAACAGTGAATACACTCGAACAACTACATTTATGGTAAGTGTACACAACTGTACTTTCTCTTCAAGTACAATCTGCCAATATAATTCTTTGAATTCTATGGTCATTTCCCAAAGGCCACCCCTACCATCCTTGGGTATGTATTCAAGGACAAAAAAGCAGTATGTAGCTTTGTTACATTCCAAGGAGTGCTTATAAAGTGCATTATTGATGTTTTTATTATGTATGTCGTAGCAGTGTTCGTAAACTCTCCTCATAAGTGTCTGCTCAGTCTTACCTACGTAGAACTCCCCACATGGTTTACACTGAGCTAGATATGCCACTCCTAATGTGTTGCACTTGGAATAAACCTTACCTTCTACGAACCTATTACGACTACGAATACATATTTTTCCTTTCTTAGAAATATACTGACACTGTTGACATGCACCACACTTAAAAGTGCCTTTCTTTTTAATCATGTCCTTCTTCCCCTTAGTCAAACTTTGATGTTCCAAAATATTTTATATATTGTGCCCTTTCTTAAAAATTATATCCACTGTCTTATTATGCAGTTTACATATGTCAGTCAACCTTGTGAATTTGTCCCATTCACTTAGGACCTTTTTTCTGATGAGATAGGCATCACCATTATACTCAGTGACAAAAGCGCTCTGGTACTGGTTGATGTTTTCATTGTTGAGAGAATTAGAAGCATCACCCCCACTCCCAATATTCTTAATACCTAAAATAGATGTATATTTCTCAGTCCTCTGTTTAATAACTTCTCTTCTAATTTCCTTGATCAGCGTTGAGGAGTATCCACATTCCAGGAATATAGTTTCTAACAGTGCAAGTTCGATTTCAAAATCTGTATCCAGTGAGCACATTCTACTGGCCCTTACCATTTGTCCTTTAACTATACCTCTCTTCTGGTACATAGGGTGTGTGCTTGAGAAACAGAGACATGAGTTGGAAAAAGTTTTTTTCCTATGAATGGTGGACTTTAATTTATTATTCAGTTTGTGTATAATGACATCCAAATAGTCAACTTTGTCTGTACTAATGTCATATGTGAACCTCAGAAAGTTGGTCATGTTCTGGATGTAATCAATAACTTCAAGTAACTTCTCCCTGGTGTTCACCCAAAAAAGGCGGATTCCAGGTATCTCTTGTAATGAGACCAACAAGATGTGTATTATGATTCAAGTATAAATTTTTCTTCCCACATGGAGAGAACTATGTTTGCATATGTGGGGGCAAAACTTGCCCCGTAGCAATAACCTTCAACTAGTGAAAAAATTCCCCTTCAAAATAGATATAATTATTTTTTTAAGAACTAGGTACAAACATGAAAATCATTGCTTGTTAGGCCACCTCTTGTGGCCAAGGCTTCTTCAAATCATAGAAGACCAATGTCATGGGGTATTACACTGAATAAGTCAAATATATCAATAGTCACAAAAAGGATGTCTTTATTAAATAAATTTGGAGTAATAGTTCTTAAAAAGTCCCAAGAGTCTTTCAGGATTTCATTCTCCTTTAACAAAAGATGTTTCACTTTAAAGTATACAAACTTGGCTAGTGGGTCTGTTTTTGATCCTTCTCCTG